>NC_053430.1:69302473-69382962 GCF_007990345.1 Gossypium hirsutum
TGTTCATCCTTTTCTCATCTTCATGCTTGCCAAAACTAGAAAGAAAAACAAAGAAAATTTTCTCATCCTTTGGTTCATCCTTGGCCAAAAATTTTAAGGAGGAAAGAAGAAGAAAGGTGAAGAGATTCGGCCATGCATGTAGCTAGGCTAAGGTATGTTTGATGATGTTCCATGAGATGCATGCATGTTTAGTTGTTAGCTTGAGTTCTACCTAACCCATGGTCTAAATCTTGCTATGTGATGGAAATGGCACTTGACCATGGATGAATCATTCTTGGTTGATGTTTGATGTTGTGGTGATGAGGCATGAGGATGAGTTAAGATTCGGCCTAGGTGGAGGTTGTGTTAATGCCATTGCATGCAAAATATGAAGCTTGTTAATGATGCATGTGATGATGGCTTGATGATTCTTGAACCTCCTTTTTAGCATTTTTGTGTGAGCACATATGTGCATTGGTTGCTAAATGGAGAAGAATCGGCTAGCAAGATGTGTGCTAAGGCCGAATGTAATTGCATGTTAATGACAATGCATGTATAATTGATGAAAGAGATGCTTCTAGTGTATATGTGTGTATTAAGTGTTGAAATCGACCCAAAATGACATGCATATCGCCAGGGAAAGAATTAGCTAATTTGTGTTGTGCATGATTTTTGCATGTATGGACTTTATGTCTAATGTTGATATGGGCTAAGTGCCTTGTGTTCATCTTTTGATGCCTAAATGATGAAATCAATTTATTTGTTGATTAAGCTCAAGAGCAAAGGGGAATAAATCCGATAAAGGGAAGGAAAAAGTGGTCGAATAGTTAGCGGATCGTTCGACAACACCCGAGGTAAGTTCTTGAGTAAGAGAGCTTAAATTTCGATGTGATTAAATCATGCTCTATGTGTGGCTATTGAGCCGAATGTGCAAGGACAATATGTGCCTTGTGTTTGAGTTCGTAAACGAAAATGAAATATGAATGTACCATGAATTATTGTTGGATGTGCATGATTAATTGAATGCTGTCCGGGCTAAGTCCCGAAGGCTTTGTGCTAAGCGAATATATCCGGACTAAGATCCGAAGGCCTTTGTGCGAGATACTAAATCCGGGTTAAGTCCCGAGGGCATTCGTGCGAGTTATTAAAGCCGGGTTAAGTCCCGAAGGCATTCGTGCGAGTTGTTAAATCCGGGTTACGTCCCGAAGGCATGGTGTGAGTTACTAAAACCGGGCTATGTCCCGAAGGCATTTGAACGAGAGCTATATCCGGTTAAATCCCGAAGGTACGTGATTTGGTAATGAATGAGCTTGCTGTAAAATTCCAGCGAATACTCGAAAAACATCCCAATATGGGGATATGTTACGTATGTGTTGAATTAAATCGAGCCCTTACAAATAAATGTTCGCTCAGTTGATAAACGAGCTATCGGCCTTCGGCCAAGTTAGTCTATTGTGTATGTGCATAAGGGTTGTTAATGTTGTGAAGCAAGTTTAATATCGATAAATTGCGTATTATGAAATATTCCGTTTAGCTAAATGTGTGATATTCTTTGTTTATGCTGGAATTCCTTGCTCAAACTTACTAAGCATAAATTGCTTACTCGTTACATTGCTCCTCTGTTTTATAGATTTTTGGTTCTCCAGCTATCGGACTCGGGATCTTGAAGTCGAAGTCGCCCACACTATCAAAGGCTCTTTTGGGTACTATTTTGGTTGAATTTTGTTATGGCATGTATAGGACTACCCATTGTTGTCTTCGAGTACTTTATGAAATGTATAAGTGTACAGCCATGCGAAAATGGCTTGTAGAAGTGGAGTATGGCATTAGACCATTCGTATTTATGAATGTATAGATGGTTTCATGATGTAACTATGTTGGAATGGAAGTGTTGAGCAAATGATCAGCCACTAGAATGGCTAAGTATGATCATATGTGGGCTTATGTATGGCAAGGCCCTAGTTGGTCCATGAAACCCCAAATTAGGTAAGGTTCACTTGAAACAGAAGCTGATAGCAGCAGTGGTGTGGATTGGAAAAATCACAAGAATTCGTAGGAGTGGAATTAAATAGTGAATAAATTATGTAATCGAACCTTGATGAATCTACTTTCATATGGAAGTAACGAAACAATTATAGGAACAGTACAGAAAGAGATATTCGGGTTCTTGTGGAACAGGGCCAGAACAGTTTCTGGATTCACTGTTCCGCCTTTGGAAATTCACTATAAATTGACCAGAGATAATTAGGGTCATACCATATATGTATGGATTCCTCTCTGAGTCTAGTTTCCATAGAAACAAACGGCATCAGTATTGAAGCTCTGTGCAGAGAGATATGCTAGTCGTAATGGGAAAAGGTCAGTGTAGTCGACCCCTGTAACATGGGAGACTTTGACTAATAAACTTTACTAATTGGCCCGACCAAAAATTCTAGAAAAAAATCCATAGGTGGGGACATGAGTCTAGTTTCAGGGAAAAATCACAAAACTGATTTTTGAGTTGTGAAACTCAAGATATGATTTTTGAAGCGACTAGTACTCAGACTGGGCAGTGTCTGAAAAAAAAAAATTTTCAAGTTTGTTAACATCTCGTGTCCGACTCCGGTGTCGGTCTCGGGTACGGGGTGTTACATTTTATTGGTATCAGAGCTACGGTTTAGTCGATTCTAGGACTACCGTAATGTTTTGGGTCTAGCTATACATGCCATTTTAGTGATTACTTGATAGTGTGGTGATTTCTGACAATCGTAAATGTGTTTATTTATAGTAATGGATCCCGATCGTGACCGAGAAGTAGCTGATGATCTTGAGAGTGTAGCGCCTGCTCCCGCACAAGGGACAGTGCCGGCGGACTCTCAACCTAATGCTAGTAATCAGAATGATGAAGCTAGACAAGCATTCTATAGCGTGATGAATGATTGGTTTAACCAATACATTCGAACTAATATGGCTGTTCCACAACCTCCATTCCCGACAAATACTACCCCCGCACCTACAATACCACCGGTAACGGACCAAATAAGGTCAAATAAGCCCCCAGTTGACAGAATCCGAAAACATGGGGCTACTGAATTTAAGGCTATGGATAGTGATGATGCCGAGCAAGCTGAATTTTGGCTGGACAACACTATCCGGGTACTCGATGAGCTATCTTGTACACCCGATGAATGCCTAAAGTGTGCTATCTCCTTGCTACGTGATTCTGCCTACTATTGGTGGAGTACTCTGACTTCTATTGTGCCCGAGAGCAAGTAACTTGGGAGTTTTTCCAAACTGAGTTTCGGAAAAAGTATATCAGTCAGAGATTTGTTGATCAAAAACGGAAGGAATTTCTTGAGCTTAAGCAAGGCTCCATGTCGGTTACTGATTACGAGCGAAATTTGTTAGACTTAGCAAATACGCTCGGGAATGTGTTTCGTCCGAAGCTATTATGTGTAAACGCTTCGAGGATGGCTGAATGAAGATATAAAAATGTTCGTTGGCGTTCTTGAAATACAAGAGTTCGTGGTACTTGTTGAACGAGCTTGTAAAGCCGAAGAGCTTAGAAAAGAAAAGCAAAGAGTTGATGAGGGAACTGGAGAGTTTCGTAAAAGATCCTCGGGGAGGTCTCTTCAACAGACATCGAAGAGATTTCGAGATGATGCGGGCCAGTTTAGAGGCACTTCGGGCCTTTTTGGACGAGATCGTGATCGACCCCTGTGGGTACACGAGGCACTTCGGTCGCCAGTGTTGGGAATGAACGTCGAGACAGGACGAAATGCCGATATTGCGGTAAATGGCATTCGGGGAGTTGTAGATTTCCTGACCGCTCCTGTTACAAATGCGGATCAGTGGACCACTTCATTAAAGATTGCCCGAGGTTGTCGGGGCAGAATGCAAATCAGAGTGGGAGACCGGGTGCTACCACTGCTCGAGGTAGACCATCTGGAAATATGGGCAATGCTGGTGGTGGTCAGAGAGGATCTAGAGATGATATAACCAGGTCCGAAGCCCGTGCGCCTGCTAGAGCTTATGCTATACGTGCCCGCGAGGATGCTTCTTCGCCTGATGTTATTACCGGTACATTCACCCTCTTTGATACTAATGTAATTGCTTTGATTGACCCCGGTTCTACTCATTCTTACATATGTGAAACCTTAGCATCCAGTAAGACTTTACCTATTGAGTCTACTGAGTTCGTAATTCGGGTGTCAAATCCCTTGGGTCGTTACGTGCTTGTCGACAAAGTGTGTAAGAAATGTCCCCTAGAAATTCGAGGTTCCTGTTTCCCGGCGAACTTGATGCTCTTGCCGTTTGATGAATTTGATGTTATCCTTGGTTTGGATTGGTTGACCGCGCATGATGCGATTGTGAATTGCAAGAGCAAGACTATTGATTTGAGATGCGCAAATAACGAAGTAGTCCGAATTGAGTCTGCGGACTTAGAGGGGATGCCAGCTGTAATATCAGCAATGTTGGCACAGAAATATGTAAGAAAAGGGTGCGAAGCATACCTTGCGTATGTACTTAGTGACAAAGAATTAGAAAAGAAACCCGAATCTGTGCCGGTGGTTTGTGAATACCCGGATGTTTTTCCGGAAGAATTACCGGGTTTACCACCTGTTCGGGAGGTAGAGTTTGGTATTGAGCTTGTACCTGGGACTACGCCGATTTCGATAGCTCCGTATCGTATGGCACCAACCGAGTTAAAGGAGTTGAAAGCTTAGTTGCAAGAACTGACGGATAGAGGTTTCGCTCGACCAAGTTTCTCACCTTGGGGTGCACCAGTATTGTTCGTGAAAAAGAAGGACGGAACCATGAGGTTGTGCATTGACTATCGTCAGCTGAATAAAGTGACGATAAAGAACAAATATCCGTTGCCGCGCATCGATGATTTGTTCGACCAACTGAAGGGAGCCTCAGTGTTCTCAAAAATAGATTTGAGATCGGGCTATTATCAGTTGCGAATCCGAGATACAGATATTCCCAAAACTGCCTTCAAACGAGACATGGTCACTACGAATTCTTAGTGATGCCGTTTGGGCTCACTAATGCCCTGCAGTATTTATGGATTTGATGAATCGGATCTTCAGACCGCATTTGGATCGGTTCGTAGTGGTGTTCATTGATGACATTTTGGTCTATTCAAGAGACGAGACCGAACATGCTGAGCATCTGAGGCTAGTGCTGCAAATTTTGCGGGATAAGCAGTTATATGCTAAGTTCAGTAAGTGTGAGTTCTGGTTAAGAGAGGTTAGCTTCTTGGGTCATGTGGTATCCGCGTCGGGTATTCGAGTTGACCCGAACAAAATTTCAGCCATACTTGACTGGAAACCTCCGAGAAATGTTACTGAAGTTCGGAGCTTTTTGGGGCTCGCCGGTTATTACCGACGATTTGTGAAAGGTTTCTCGATGATAGCCACACCAATGACGAAGCTACTTCAAAAGGATGTTAAGTTCGAGTGGACGGAGAAATGTCAGAAAAGTTTCGACCAACTGAAAACTCATTTGACTGAAGCTCCAATTTTGGTGCAACCCGAATCAGGTAAAGAGTTTGTCATTTATAGTGACGCATCCCTACTTGGGTTGGGTTGCGTATTGATGCAAGAAGGTCGAGTCGTGGCCTATGCGTCGAGACAATTGAAGCCACACGAGAGGAATTATCCGACCCATGATCTCGAACTAGCTGCCATCGTGTTTGCTTTAAAAATATGGCGACATTATCTGTTTGGTGAGAAGTGCCATGTATTTTCGGATCACAAAAGTCTCAAATATTTGATGACTCAACGAGACTTGAATCTGCGACAAAGACGTTGGCTTGAGTTGTTGAAAGATTACGAGCTTGTCATTGATTACCACCCGGGAAAGGCTAACGTGGTTGCGGACGCCTTAAGCCGGAAGTCATTGTTTGCTTTTCGAGCGATGAACGTGCATTTGTCTATTCTACCAGACAGTGTGTTAGTAGCTGAATTAAAAGCTAAACCATTGTTGACTCACCAAATTCGTGAAGCTCAAAAAGTCGATGATGAATTGGTTGCAAAACGAGCTAAGTGTTTTCCGAACGAGGAATCGGAGTTTCAAATTGATGATGATGATTGTTTGAGGTTCAGAAATCGTTTGTGTGTTCCAAGGAATTCGGAACTCATTTCGATGATTCTGAACGAAGCCCATTGTAGCCGAATGTCAATTCACCCGGGGAGTACGAAAATGTACAACGATTTGAAACGTCAATTTTGGTGGCATGGTATGAAACGGGACATCTCCGACTTTGTTTCGAGATGTTTGATATGTCAACAAGTGAAAGCGGAACATCAAGTGCCTTCAGGATTACTCCAGCCGATCATGATACCCGAGTGGAAATGGGATCGAGTCACAATGGACTTTTTGTCCGGACTGCCCTTGGCAGCAAGTAAGAAGGATGCGATATGGGTTGTTGTTGATAGACTGACTAAGTCGGCTCATTTCATCCCCGTACGTACGGATTTTTCATTGGAGAAACTAGCTGAATTGTACGTTTATCAAATTGTGAGATTACACGGGGTACCTGTTTCTATCGTGTCGGATAGAGATCCGAGATTCACCTCACGATTTTGGAAGCTCTGGGTACCAAGCTGCATTTTAGCACTGCTTTTCACCCCCAAACCGATGGTCAATCCGAGAGGATAATTCAGATACTTGAGGATATGTTGAGATGTTGCATCCTCGAGTTCAGTGGTTCATGGGAACGGTATTTACCTTTGATTGAATTCGCTTACAACAATAGTTTTCAATCAAGTATTAAGATGGCACCTTACGAGGCTTTGTACGGTCATAAATGCCGTACACCATTGTTTTGGACCGAGCTCGGTGAAAGTAAAATTTTCGGAGTTGATTTGATTAAAGATGCTGAGCAGAAAGTAAAGGTAATCCGTGAAAGTCTGAAGGTAGCCACGGATCGTCAGAAGTCGTACGCAGATTTGAAACGAAAAGACATCGAGTATCAGGTGGGAGACAAAGTGTTCCTTAAGGTTTCACCTTGGAAAAAGATACTCAGGTTCGGCCGTAAGGGCAAGATGAGCCCAAGATTCATTGGGCCGTACGAAATCTCCGAACGAGTTGGTCCGGTTGCGTATAGATTGATTTTGCCCCCGGAGCTTGAAAAGATTCATGACGTCTTTCATGTTTCGATGCTTCGACGCTATCGATCTGATCCATCGCATATAATTAGCCCATCAGAGGTTGAAATTCAGGTCGACATGAGCTATGAAGAAGAACCGATGCGTATCCTAGCTCGTGAAGTGAAGGAGTTGCGAAACAAAAGAGTTCCGCTAGTAAAGGTGTTATGGCTCAAACACGGGATCGAGGAAGCTACTTGGGAGACCGAGAGCTCGATGAAAGAACGATACCCAAACCTATTTACCGGTAAGATTTTCGGGGACGAAAATTTCTTAAGTGGGGGAGAGTTGTGACAGCCCAAAGTTGACCCTAGTCGGGAAGTGGTTTCGGGACCGCCAAACCGAGTCACCGAAATGTTTGAATGTGATACTTATTGTGTAGAATATGTAATTATGAATGTGTGAAAATTTCAAGCTTCAATTTGGTTGATTTCATGTGAATTTAGTCAATAGGACTTATGTGAGAAAATTCTAAAATGTGATAGGTCAATGTGTGAGGACCTATTAGTGCATGTGGACAAAGGGGGGACTTGCATGTCAAATTCCCCCCCTAATGAGTAGTGGCCGGCCATGACAAAGAATGATGGGCAAAACATGTCATGAAACATGTTTTGTTAGTGGAAGAATAAAATAAGGAGTATGGGTAATAAAGTAATGGAAAACAAAAGAAAAAAAAATGTGTGTGTAGTGTTTGTCCCCCCCCCATTGCCGTGAGCTAAAGAAGAGAAAGGGGGAATTTTGTTCATCCTTTTCTCATCCTCATGCTTGCCAAAACTAGAAAGAAAAACAAAGAAAAATTTTCTCATCCTTTGGTTCATCCTTGGCCAAAAATTTTAAGGAGGAAAGAAGAAGAAAGGTGAAGAGATTCGGCCATGCATGTAGCTAGGCTAAGGTATGTTTGATGATGTTCCATGAGATGCATGCATGTTTTAGTTGTTAGCTTGAGTTCTACCTAACCCATGGTCTAAATCTTGCTATGTGATGGAAATGGCACTTGACCATGGATGCATCATTCTTGGTTGATGTTTGATGTTGTGGTGATGAGGCATGAGGATGAGTTAAGATTCGGCCTAGGTGGAGGTTGTGTTAATGCCATTGCATGCAAAATATGAAGCTTGTTAATGATGCATGTGATGATGGCTTGATGATTCTTGAACCTCTTTTTTAGCATTTTTGTGTGAGCACATATGTGCCTTGGTTGCTAAATGGAGAAGAATCGGCTAGCAAGATGTGTGCTAAGGCCGAATGTAACTTTGCATGTTAATGAGCAATGCATGTATTAAATTGATGAAAAGGGGGAGGATGCTTTACTAGTGTGTATATGTGTGTATTAAGTGTTGAAATCGACCCCAAAAATGGACATGCATATTCGGCCAAGGGGAAAGAAATTAGCTAATATGTTGTGTTGATGCATGATTTTTGCATGTATGAGACTTTAATGTCTAATGTATGAATATGGGCTAAGTGCCTTGTGTTCATCTTTTGATGCCTAAATGATGAAATCAATTTATTTGTTTGATTAAGCTCAAGAGCAAAGGGGAAATAAATCCGATAAAGGGAAGGAAAAAGTGGTCGAATAGTTAGCGGGATCGTTCGACAACACCCGAGGTAAGTTCTTGAGTAAGAGAGCTTAAATTTCGATGTGATTAAATCATGCTCTATGTGTGGCTATTGAGCCGAATGTGCAAGGACAATATGTGCCTTGTGTTTGAGTTTCGTAAACGAAAATGAAATATGAATGTACCATGAATTATTGTTGGATGTGCATGATTAATTGAATGCTGTCCGGGCTAAGTCCCGAAGGCTTTGTGCTAAGCGAATATATCCGGACTAAGATCCGAAGGCCTTTGTGCGAGATACTAAATCCGGGTTAAGTCCCGAGGGCATTCGTGCGAGTTATTAAAGCCGGGTTAAGTCCCGAAGGCATTCGTGCGAGTTGTTAAATCCGGGTTACGTCCCGAAGGCATGGTGTGAGTTACTAAAACCGGGCTATGTCCCGAAGGCATTTGAACGAGGAGCTATATCCGGTTAAATCCCGAAGGTACGTGATTTGGTAATGAATGAGCTTGCTGTAAAATTCCAGCGAATACTCGAAAAACATTCCAATATGGGGATATGTTACGTATGTGTTGAATTAAATCGAGCCCTTACAAATAAATGTTCGCTCAGTTGATAAACGAGCTATCGGCCTTCGGCCAAGTTAGTCTATTGTGTATGTGCATAAGGGTTGTTAATGTTGTGAAGCAAGTTTAATATCTATAAATTGCGTATTATGAAATATTCCGTTTAGCTAAATGTGTGATATTCTTTGTTTATGCTGGAATTCCTTGCTCAAACTTACTAAGCATAAATTGCTTACTCGTTACATTGCTCCTCTGTTTTATAGATTTTTGGTTCTCCAGCTATCGGACTCGGGATCTTGAAGTCGAAGTCGCCCACACTATCAAAGGCTCTTTTGGGTACTATTTTGGTTGAATTTTGTTATGGCATGTATAGGACTACCCATTGTTGTCTTTCGAGTACTTTATGAAATGTATAAGTGTACAGCCATGCGAAAATGGCTTGTAGAAGTGGAGTATGGCATTAGACCATTCGTATTTATGAATGTATAGATGGTTTCATGATGTAACTATGTTGGAATGGAAGTGTTGAGCAAATGATCAGCCACTAGAATGGCTAAGTATGATCATATGTGGGCTTATGTATGACAAGGCCCTAGTTGGTCCATGAAACCCCAAATTAGGTAAGGTTCACTTTGAAAACAGAAGCTGATAGCAGCAGTGGTGTGGATTGGAAAAATCACAAGAATTCGTAGGAGTGGAATTAAATAGTGAATAAATTATGTAATCGAACCTTGATGAATCTAGTTTCATATGGAAGTAACGAAACAATTATAGGAACAGTACAGAAAGAGATATTCGGGTTCTTGTGGAACAGGGCCAGAACAGTTTCTGGATTCACTGTTCCGCCTTTGGAAATTCACTATAAATTGACCAGAGATAATTAGGGGTCATACCATATATGTATGGATTCCTCTCTGAGTCTAGTTTCCATAGAAACAAACGGCATCAGTATTGAAGCTCTGTGCAGAGAGATATCCCAGTCGTAATGGGAAAAGGTCAGTGTAGTCGACCCCTGTAACATGGGAGACTTTGACTAATAAACTGTACTAATTGGCCCGACCAAAAATTCTAGAAAAAAATCCATAGGTGGGGACATGAGTCTAGTTTCAGGGAAAAATCACAAAACTGATTTTTGAGTTGTGAAACTCAAGATATGATTTTTGAAGCGACTAGTACTCAGACTGGGCAGTGTCTGAAAAAAAAACAAATTTTTCAAAGTTTGTTAACATCTCGTGTCCGACTCCGGTGTCGGTCTCGGGTACGGGGTGTTACATCATATTACTGGGCCGAAGCCTTTACTGTAAATGGTATGGCCCATAGGCCCATTTCAATATCACATGTAATGTCAATGAGAGAATGCAAGCCCATTTGGGGAGACTACTCAACCCACCATCCGCTACTCTCCACCCATACCAACCAACACACCATGTGGGGATTAACTCGACCCACCCTGCCATAACTCTCCACTGGCAACATAGCTGTTTTATCATATAACTGGAGGCCTAGCCTCTTTTAATAACTGGGGCAAAAGCCCTTTTAATAACTGGGGCATAAGCCCTTTAATAACTGGGGCATAAGCCCTTTTACACTTCCTCCATCCATATATAAACCCAACCCAATGCATTTATGAATACATCATGTGCATATCATACATATCATGTGCATATCATACATGTCATGTGCATATCATACATGTCATGTGCATATCATACATACCATGTTTATCAAAATCCCATGTATTAAATTCATATATAAACCCTAGGGGTATAATGGTCATTTTTACTTAAGGGCAAAACGATCATTTTCATATTATAAGGGTAATATCGTAATTTTACCAAAAATTAGGGATTTTTCCATGTTCATCATCAGTTACTAACTATTCATTTGTTTAAACAGCGCTTCTGGCCCACTTTTAGCGAAACCGAGATATTGGGCCTAAAACCCCTAATGGGACCTACTTAGCCGATTTTGTCATCTAGGCCCATTTAGCCTATATCCATAATAGTATTAACAGTCTTAACATGCAATTTAACATATTTCCATTTTCTGCCAATTTTACCCAAATGGGCCCGAAAGCCTATTGGGCCTTAATGCAGCCCCTCGAGGCCCAACTTACCGTGAATGCCAAAAATCACGTTCTTATCGTTTCTAATGTTCCTGATCATCATCTCAACGAATCTAAATAACTAATGAGCGCTCGATTGCTCACGAGTCCTCGAAATGCCAGAATTTCGGCATTTCAGCTTTTCGGCATTTATCGCTTTAAGCTTATGAAAGAGGGTTCGTTACACACCTGTTTGGCGATATTCCTCGACGAGATCTCCTACACGATTTCCCCTATATTCCACCATTAATAAATCAGCTTCCATTAATTGAACCAAACCAAAAATCATCTAATATTAATACTTACACATTCGGCCACCATCCATAATGGCCTTAGGAATCTTACCTTACCGCTATTGATTGACTAGATCTAGCCACTCCGGTGGTCCAAGCTGATTCAAGTCGACACTATGCCTTGCTGCTCCTCCACTATAGAAACCATAAAAATATTAAAAGAAGAACCCTATAAGGCCTATACCCATATTCGGCCACTTCCCTAAACTAGAGGGGTTTCGGCTTTTGGGTCACTGAAGAAAAAAGTGGTTATGGATATGGTTTTTAAAAACACTAAGACGGAACGTGGGTTTCAACTCCAATGTGGCACGTCAGATTCGGCCATAATGTCTGGGCCGGGTTTGGGGTGTTACAACTTATCTCTCAAAGTCTGTAGCACTATTCTTAGATGTTCAGCATGCTCAGCTCCATCACGTGAATAAATCAAAATGTCATCAATGATCATGACAAAAAATCAATCTAAATACTATCTGAGAATTCTGTTCATCAAATCCATAAAAATAGCAGGTGCATTCGTTAATCCAAAAGGCATAACTAGAAACTCATAGTGTCCGTACCTTTTTCTGAATGCAGTTTTCGGAATGTCTGAATCTTTTACTCGTAACTGATAGTAACCTGATCTTAGGTCTATCTTTGAAAACACAGTAGCTCCTTTAAACTGATCAAACAATTCATCTATCCACAGTAAAAGATATTTGTTCTTGATCATCACTTTATTGAGCTATCGATAATCAATGCACATTCTTATAGTTCTATCTTTCTTTTTCACAAACAAAATCGGTACACCCTAGGGAGAATAACTCAGTCGTGCAAAGCCTCTATCTATCAATTCTTGCAACTGAGCTTTCAACTCTTTTAATTCAGTCAGTGCCATTCTGTACGGAGCAATTGATATCAAAGTAGTTCTAGGCACTAACTCAATACCAAATTCAACCTCTTGGATCGGAGGTAAACCTGGAAACTCATTAGGAAACACATCTAGATATTCGCAAAGAACTAACACTGATTCAATCTTCTTTTCAGTGTCAAGCACATAAGCTAAATAAGCTTCGTAACCCTTTCTCACATATTTCTGAGCAAACATCATTGAAATCACACCTGGCAATTCATTCAAAATATATGATTCAATTAGAATAATCTCATTACTCTGGCATCTCAAATCAATCATCTTTCGTTCGTAATTTACAACAGCATCATGCAACGTGAAGCAGTCCATTCCTAGGATTATGTTAAACTTATCAAATGCTAACAACATTAAATCAGCCAGAAAGCAATTACCCCGAATCATCAATGGACAATTATTGCACACTTTATCAACCAAAACACAATTGCCTAAGAGGTTCAATACTCCAATTACAAATTTAGCAGACTCTACAGGCAAAGTCTTACTAGATACTAAATTCATACATATATACGAATGAGTAGACCCTGGAGCTATCAATGCAAGAACTTTAGTATCATAAAGAGTAAAAGTACCAGTAATAACATCTGGAGATGACACTTCTTTGCGTGCTCGAATAGCGTAGGCTCGTGCAGGTGCTCTAGCATCAGATCTCACTGTAGTGTCTCATGTCAAACCTCTACCACCACTCATATTTCCCATGTTTCTCAATGGTCTACCTCTAGCTGCAGTGTTACTCAGCCTCATATTTTGAACGTTATCCTTTTCAGCTAACTCTGGGCAATCTTTTATAAAGTGATCTCGTAAACTACAACTATGACAAGCTCTATTATTACTTTTTCCCCAGTAATCTCCAAAATTTCGTCTTCCATATTGTTTACACTAAGCATTACATCCTTTGCATTACCAACACTCGATACTGAGGTAGTTTGAGCTTTAGGGTTGTTATATTGCTTTCCACGATCTTTATTCTGATATTCTGCTGAAGCTATTGATCGATTAAAGTAATCTCTTGATTTATTTGACGAGGAATGATAAGATTTATTCATCAATCTCTTCGTCGAATCTCTCGCCTATGCATCTGCTTTTCTCTTTTCTTTGTTGAGGTCCTCGGCTTTACAAGCCCTTTCAACCAATACTACAAATTCTTTCAGCTTAAGTATCCTAACTAATAGCTTTATATATTCGTTCAATCTATCAACAAATCTTTTGCACATAATATCTTCAGTAGTCATGTATTCCCTAGCAAACTTGCTCAAACGTACAAAATCTATTTTGTATTCTGTAACCGTCATCCGACCTTCTTTCAACTCCAAAAACTCTTTATTTTTCTGATCGAGGAATATTTAACTTATTTACTTCTTTTGAAACTATTCTAAAAGAATTCCTAGGTAACTCGTTCTTTAGGAACCACCGATGTCAACGTTTTCCACCAGTGATATGCATTATCTCTAAGCAAAGATACTACGCATTTAATACATTCATCTAGAGTACAGGACAACTTATCGAATACTCGAATAGTGTTCTCAAGCCAGAACCCAGCCCTCTCGGCATCATCATCAACTATAGCCCGAAGCTCTTTAGCCCCGTGTTTATGAATCTTATCAACAAGTGGCTTACTTAATCGAATCAGATCTATTACTGGTGCCACAACCGGGACTTGTTGAGGAATAGGTGGGGGTGGAGGTTGTTGAGCAACCGAATTCGTTTGTATGAATTTTGTGAAGTCATCATTTGTAATAAGAATTGCTTAGCCTCTCCTCCTTGACTACTAGATATCGGCCTAGATTCAGCCGGCGCTACCCCTTGAGTGGGAATGAGCGCATTGCTCTCGACATCATCAGTTATCGCTTGTTTGAGATTCATTAGTTATATTAAAAACACATTTTAACTGTCAGGAATAATCACACTATTGCAATTCATATATAAGGCATGCATAGAAAGACTCTCACATGTTACGTTAGTCCTAGAATCGACTAAACCGTATCTCTGATCCCAATAAAATGTAACACCCCTAACCCGTATCCGTCGCTGGACTAGGGTTAAAGGCGTTATCAAACAAATCAACATATTTCGCCTTCATTTCTCAATCATCATGGCATCATCATCACACATCATTACAATGTCCCTTACATAGGTCAACGAGACCTTAAACATGCTTTAGAAAGGGGTCAAACTAAACTGAGCACATACAAATTTTCTCAGAAACTTAACAAAATTTTCAAAGTTTCACAGGTCACATGCCCGTGTGAATAGAGCGTGTGCCTCACACAGCTTTAGACACGCCTGTGTGTCTAAACCGTGGCAAAATAGGGTAGACATACTGACTTAACCACACGGCCACAAGACACACCCATATGCCATGGTCGTGGTTGAAACTGACTTGGGTCACATGGCTAGCCACACGCCGTGTGTCTAGCCTGTGTACCCTTCGAAATGGCCACACATATCCATGTACCAAGGTTGTGTGCCTCCCACGGCCACCAGACACACCCGTGTGTCTAGGCCATGCTCGAGACTAACTTGAATAGCTAAATTACAATAGACATATGGTCGAGACACATGCTCATGTGCTCAACCCTGTAAGGTGAAATTAGGCTTGATTTAAGCCACAATTTCCACCTCACTCAAGCAATCCAAAACCACAACATTTTAGCATCATTTGCATACATTCATAGGCAACCAAATCAACCAATTTATATATATTCATACCATTCAATTACCAACCAATTCATTACTCAATTTCTTAACCAAACATACCTAGTCAATGTACCAAAATCATCACAACTTACATAAGTTTCAAATACATAAACTTATCATTTTATCACATACTTCATACCACAAAACTCGCCAATTCCACATTCCAAAATCAAACCATCACATGAACATTATATACATCATATGACTTACCTATGAAACACACCATTTTAGCCAACTTAAAAGGCCATACATATTAACATTTATAAGCCAATTCTTATGGCTAATATTCATAACACAAAACATATCAAAATGACACAAGCCTATACATGCCATATACCATATATACAACTCTCAAAATGGTACCAAAATAGATGTCTGATAGTGTGATTGATGTTGTTGACGATCCCCAGATCCAAGCTAGCTTTATAACACTATAAAACAGAGAACATTTCACACAGTAAGCTTACAGCTTAGTAAGTTCATGATATAATACACTTAACTCATCAATCCATTAATTCAATCTCTTAACTAACACTTAATATTACTCATCACATTACTCATAATTACTCAAAGCTATAACTTACTATCAGACCATAATATCATCAACCACATAGGTTCCGTACATACCTGTACCATCACATTCTTACCTATCACATTTATCATTTCATTGCTTACCTGTTACATTTATCACTTCATTGCTCGATGCATAATTTCGTTCAATCATCTTTAGATGTTCTTTGGACTCGCACACTTAGTGCCAATTATTTAGCTAAAGCTATAATATTATTGCACACTCAGTGCCATTTCATTAAACTGAACTTATATCGGTATCGCACACATAGTGCCATTTATTCAGCCATCGCTATATATTCTCGCACACTTAGTACCATATTTAATAGCCGTAGCTATTTCATTTCTCGCACACTTAGTACCATATTTAATAGCCGTAGCTATTTTATTTTGACATATTTCATGTACTCCATATTATCAATCTCATTTCTATTTATTTCATCACATACAAACATTATACAAATAAAATGTATTATACATGAACTTACCTCGAATGTAAAAATGACGATATTAGTCGATCAATCGAGCATTTTGTTTTCGCCTCGATCTAAGTCTGAATTTTTCCTTTCTTGATCTATATGTATTCAAAATTAACTCATTTAATCACCAACACATTCAATTTAATACACAAACACAACTTTGGGCATTTTTGTACTTTAGCCCATAAAATTACACATTTTGACATTTAAGTCCTTTTTACACAAAATACCAAATATACAAAATTCATCAAAACCATGCCTTAGCCAAATTTTCCTATGGTCCCTATCAGCCCATATTTATCATTTATTTCACATTTTAGTCCCTAAATTTTCCATTTTCACAATTTAGTACAAAATACTCAAATTCATCAAAAATCCCAATACAAAACATGGTAATGTAACACATATCATCCATTTACTATCATCAAACTTCATAAAACTCACATTATCAACAATTGCTCAACTTAAAATCTTCAAAAATTTCCAAAATTCAGACATGGGCATGATAGTATATAGAGCAATAATCACAAAGACGTAGAAATTATCAAAAATTGAGCAAAACTCATACCTTAATCACCAAATCAAAGTGTCGAACCCTAGCTTGTGTTTTTCTTTTTTATTTTCTTGATGATTTTCGGCAAAATGGATGATAATGGCCAATTTTCATACTTTTTTATTTTAATTTACATTATTAAGCCATTTACATTTTTAACCTTTTTTATTTTCATTATAAAATCACATATATTAAGGTCATTAATGTCCATTAACCATATCAATGGTCTAATTGTATGATAAGGACCTCTCCTCTAATAAGACATAATAATTAAACACTTTAACAAATAGAAGACCACTTTTACATTTTACGCGATTAGGTCCTTTTTTCAAATTAAGCACATGATCAATAAAATTTCGACATGAAACTTTCACACATGCTTAAACACATACTGTAAACACAAAAAATAATATTAAAATGTTTTTTTGACTCACATTTGTGGTCCCAAAATAACTATTCTGACTAGGGTGTAAACCGGGCTATTACACGCCTCCCTTGGGTACGATCATCGGAGTACTCACTTACTCTGTTGTAAAAACTATATTACAACTCGACCCGTATACTTGCAGATACCATTTCGTATTTATATATTTTATTACAATAGTGACACTCTGGACGTTAGTACGTCCGGAGGCTGTCAAGTCGTTGGCATTGTTGCTAAGGAGGCAACGTTTTTAGATTAATTTTAATTTTTTACACTAAAAGAATAATTAGGAATTTTTTTAGCTATCTATGCTTTTAATTTCTTTTATCTTATTAACTCTTCTTTCTAGGTTTAGTGTATGACTCGTAGTAGGGGAACACCTATCGAGCCTATTACAGATCTAGAGAGAATAATTTGTAGAAACCATCTACAGCAACAATAGCAGTAGATGTAAGATCCACCACCACCTATTGTAGGCAGCGTGCCACATGAGAATCGGTTGTTCGATGAAGCTAACTATAACCTACCAGAAGTAGTACAACCATAGCTATCTACGCATGTACATATAGGTCAGAAAGAGAGAACCCTAGCAGATTATGCCTTACTAATTCTGGACATGGTTTAGAAAAGTATAGCAAGGCTGAAAATTTTAGCTAATAATTTCAAGATCAAACTGACGATGAGTCAGATAATCCAGAATAATTTTTAATTTAGAGGCACGATGATAGAGGACTAGAACAACGGAAATGTGCAAGTGTACACAATTGCAACAAGTAGTAAAGTGACAAGTAAATGTCGAGTTATCGTACCCATAGGGACTGTGAAAAGAATTATTTATGAATGCAATTTAAAACACTTTGGTGGAGAAAATATTTTGATTTGAAAAGTGATTAAAAATTATAAAGCAAAGTAAAGTATATAAAATAAAATAAAGTTCTAATGAACGATTTCAAAAGCTGATTTAATCAAGATGACATAATTGTATTAGATTGATTACATTTCTTAACTTAGATTTATTAAACTCATGTTTATGTTGTTACAAATAAATTCTCGGCAACTCGATAATTTGTTAACTTATGAACATACTCACCAACAAAAATCCATTCATCTCTTGACTATACCTCTATGTCAATTCAACCGATTAAACAAACTTTAATAGGCAAATGTGTTAATACACATACATACTTATGAAATTAAAATAATCTCTTGTACATATCTCTATGCCAATTCAAACAATTAATTTAATCACATAAGCACATAAAAGATTACGTGAGGTAACAATGTATTTCTACCTTGAAACAGTTTATCACAATAATCATGCAAGTTCTGCAAGGCAATTGTATCGCTCAATATCGTTGCTAATTTAACCCTCAGCTACCTTAGATGGTTAAACATGCACTGATTAAGTATCGTGTCAATTAATTACAGTTTCAGTCTATTTAAATAATTAATTCGTTAGTTACCTTACAATTGCAATGCAAGAATAACTTAGTCATGGTTTTACTTAATCAAACATCTTACCGAGACCTATAACAACACAAACACAATTTTAATAAATTAAGAAGACAAAATGCAATCAACCTAACACAAAATTAAATTTAAGCCATATTAATTAAATAAATCATATCAGCATAAATAGTCATAGACATGTTCATCATAGCAACAACAAAATTTAAAAAGATAGGGAACAAGAAGCAAATCTGATGTTTCTCCGTGGCTTGGTTGGATAAAGCCTTTTAAATTATTGTGGTAAATAAATGACACAAGGAAGCATGTGGTTTAGTGGTTGTGGTGTCATTAAGGTTGCAAGGAGCCTGGGTTCAAGTCTTAGCTCTTGCAATTTATTTTGGTTTTTCTTTTAAAGGAACCTGGAATTTGGCCTATAGACCTTATAATTAATTGAGGCTAAAATGGTAACACAAAGAGCCTTGTGGTGTAGTGGCAAGGAGGCATGTTGTGTAACTGTGAGGTCAAAGATTCAAGTCTTAGGATGTGCAATGGAGTATTTATTTTGCTATTTAAGTTGTGTAGGAGGTGGAGTTGGACTAGAACTCTGTGGTTGAAGTGGTCATAAGAAAATAAGGAATTTTCTTAATGGTTGAAAGTAATCCTACATCGGGAAGCTAACATGGGAATTCGTGAGAAGCTGGCTTTAAATAGAGCGAACCAAATGAGTTGGTAATTAAGACTCAATGCAGGATGTGCCAAAGTTGGTGATAGTGGACTTCGGCGCGTTCTCATAAACAGGTGTGTCTTTCGCACTACTCTAGCTATAGAACAGCAAATGCCGGTCACACGGCGATGGCATCCACACGAGCATGCGAGTGCATGTGTGGGAGCTTTAACGTGATGGTTGAGGCCATCATGAGTGCTCTCGTGGGCTTAGGTTGCTTTGGGTCGGGATGCGCCATGTGGGCCCAATAGGCCCATAGCCCCAAGTGGATAAATTGTATGATTGTGTAGTAAATATTGGATTGGACTATGTGAATCTCATATATGTAGGCTAGTATTATGAAATACCCCTGTAGGGTAGAATTACTGAAACACCCCTAGTTTGTAAAATTACCAAAATACCCCTAATTTGTGAAATTACCGAAGTACCCTCGACTTGTAAAATTACCAAAATACCCTCAATTTGTAAAATTATCGAAATACTCTCAATTTGTAAAATTACCAAAATACCCCTAATTTACAAAATTACAAAAATACCCTTGACTTTCAAAATTACAGAAATACCATTGGTTTGCAAAATTACTAAAATACCCTTGGTTTGTAGATTTGCCAAAACACCCTTGTAGGGTAAAATGACTAAAATACACCTAATAGGTAAAAAAACGTTCTGCCCCTCTAAGGTATATGACTCATTGATAATACAATTTGATTGATTTGAATATGTTTTGACTGAGAATGTATGACTGTGATTAGACTGTTGTGACTGTGATTTGTATGATTTTGTATGCCATGTGTATATTTGCTGCATTCATATAATATGATGTTGCACATGGGTGGGGATTATCAAACAGAGGAAGAAATTGAGGATCACATGGTTGCTTGACGATCGTGGATCCGCCGATTGAGGATCGCATGGTTTTTTGGCGACCGTGGATCCACCAGTGGCTTTTAAGCCCAATATATGATTATTGATGACTCTGTGTCGATCATATTTGCCCTAGGTTGTGTGCCGACTATATTACCGTCGTTGATGGCTATGTGCCTAACATGATATAGCTACCGATGGCTTAAAGCCAATTATTTTGATTATGGCTTTGCACCAACCTACATATGGCACTATGCCAACTTGATTATGGATGTGTTTCAAATGTATTTGCCTAAGGCTATGTGCCAATATATGATTATTGACGACTCTATGTCGATCACATTTACCTAGGGCTATGTGCTAGTTATGTTACTCTAGTTGATGGCTATGTGCCTAACATGATGCAGTTATCGATGGCTTTGTGCCATTGTTCCATTCTACATATGGCTTCCAGCTGTCCTGTTATCTGGCAGCGTTGCTGCAATGTTTACGGCTATGTGCTGTCCTGTTTATGGCCTTGAGTTGTTCTGTTGACTTAGTGCCACAACTGGTACTAACATTGTAAGTGTAGGGATGGTACGAGTGATTTATTCCTTGCAGGTAGTGCTGAGTTGGATAGAGGAAAGTGTAGGGTTGGATGGGATGGGTTAGCATACATTTTTGCATTATGCTTATGGTTTGACTCTGCCAAGGGTTGAGACCCAAGTGAAATTGTACTGGGATTTTGTAACAGCCCAAAATTTACCCTAGTCGGGAAGTGGTTTTGGGACCACAAAACCGAGTTATGAAGATAATTAATTGTTATATTCTATGTTTATTATGTTTGTACATGCATATGTGGAAGTTTCATGCCTTAATTTTGCCAATTGCATGAGGAATTATTAAATAGGGATCAACATGAGACATGGTGAAAAATGATAGGTTAATTTTAAAGGGGCTTATTAGTGCATGTCAACACAAAGGTGGACTTGCATGTCAAATTGCCCAATTTTCCTTATAGTGGCCGGCCAAGGTGGGTTGATGATGGGCAAAATATTTGTTGAAATTGATATTGGGTTATGGGATTTAATAAATAAAAGAAAAGAATGAAAATGTGATGAAAAAAAAAGGGGCTTCATTCTTGTCTTCTTGGCCGAATTGAAGGAAGGAATAGGGGCAAAGAACTTTCAGCCATTTGAATGTTTAATAAGGTTAGTATATTGTGTTAAAGTTGTGAAATTTTAGCTTGTTTTAGGTTAATTATCATGGTTCTTACTTAGACCATGCTAATTCTTTTTAAAAAACTTTGATGGATGGATGGACCATTCGGCTATGGCTATTAAAGAAGGAATTTGATTATTTCCTTTAAGTTTTGATGGATAAAGAAACAAAAGGTTGTTGATGGAAGAAGTTAATGTGTTAAGAGATTATATGAAACTTATTCATGTTTATATATGTTATATGCATTGAAAATGGTTGATGATTTTGGAAGTGATTAGATTGAATCGGCCATGGTATATCCATAAACCCGATTTATGCTTGTTATGTGGTGGAAATTAAGGGTTAAATGTATGAAATTTGATGTATATTAACTATAGGTAATCACATACGTAAGGTCAAATTTAATTTGGTATATTCGGCCATATAGGTGTATATGTTTGTGATACTATTTTTGTTAACTCTTGATAACCGATTAAGGGAGTAATATTGGCTTATAAGGTTGAGTTGATTCATGATGTTGTATATTAGAATCAAAAATACTCAAGACTAGGTTACCATAATAGCGATAATGCATTCGGCCTTGAAGCATTAATCGAATATGGTTAAGGTTTTGATATTTTGAACAAGGATAATTGTGAAATGGAGTGAAAACCGTTAAATTATACATAAGTATCCAGCAAGAAAATTAAACTACTACATGTGTTTATTATAGATCAAGACATCAAAGGGAGTGAATCAAGCAAAGGCAAAGAAAAGATCATCGAGTAGCCGAGTTGGAACCGTCTTACCCAACATAAAGTAAGTCATTAAGCATATAGTTGGTATTAATTCAAATGGTCATAACGTTTATGTAATGATGCTGAATGGAATGAATAAATATATATATATGCATGTACGTATGTGGTGATGAAAGTGTTGAATGAAAAGAAAAGAGGTGAGATGTATTGAGTTGTTGATCTCGGCACTAAATGTGCGGGTATAAACATTTATGACCATGAGATTGGCGCTAAGTGTGCGGGTTTAAATTGTGCAGCACTAAGTGTGCGAATTGAATATGTAGCACTAAGTGTGCGAGTTTGACTATGTAGCACTAAGTGTGCGAGTTGACTATGTAGCACTAAGTGTGCGAGTATGATTATGTAGCACTAAGTGTGCGAGTTGATTATATAGCACTGAGTGTGCGGACTTAATAAATATTCTTGAATCATTATGGACACTAAGTGTGCGACACTATTGAGTCGATCACGGATAGCGGATCGGGTAAGTATCTTGAGTTCATGGCTAATAGGTGCTATGTTTATATTTGGAGTTGAGCTTGGTAAGTTGAACCTATGTGACAAATATACTTGAAGTCACGTACATAAGATTTATCGTGGAATGGGTGAAAGCCCGTTTAGTTGTATGATTGTAACGAAAATAAAATGATTTATGAAAATGCCTCGAATATTCTATTGATGAGTATATGGAATGTGAATGCATGATTTGGTATGAGATTGAACCGATAGGTCGGAGCAACTATGGTATGGCTCGGTATGGATGGAGTAACTAGCCTCGTTCCATTTTGTTTCCTCTTGTGATAATGTTATTAATGGATGGTAGTGTATTGCTTATGACTTACTGAGTTATAAACTCACTCGGTGTTTCCTTGTCACCTATTCTAGGTTTCTTGGACTCACCTCCTTTTGCGTGGTCGGGCCGTCATCGAAGTCATCACACCGGATAGCAAGTTTTGGTACTTTCTTCTTAGTTGGCTTAGGAGAACATTTCGGCATGTATAGGCTATTATGTTGTGTTTGAACTTTGGTATGTAATCTTTTAGCCATGCGAAAATGACATAAATGTTCAGTTGGGTTTGGATTCATAACGTTAGGTCGCAAATCTTGATAATTCGACCTTTTTATGCCATACGTCATGGTTGATTATTTTGGTGTTAAAATTCATGATATGGCAATAGTGTAGTAGGGGGAAGTTTGACAATGATTAGCCTTTGGCATGGTTAGTCATGATCATAATTTGTGATATGCATGATGAATTATTAGTTAGATCAAGGAGTAAACACGAAGTGGGCATAGTTGCTTTCGTAACAGATGCTGGCAGCAGCAGTGACATGAGATTGAAAAATCACTAAAAATAGTAGGAGTGGAATTAATTGATGAATAAATTATGTAATCGAGGTTCGATGAGTCTATTTTCATATGGAAGTAACGAAAGGATCATATGGACAGTATGTTAAGAGAAAATCAGGTTCTCGTCAGACAGGGCCAGAACGGTTTCTGGATTCCCTGCTCCGACTTTGGAAATTCATTATAAATTAACCAGAGATAATTAGGAGTCATACCATATATGTATAGATTCCTCTCTGAGTCTAGTTCCTATAGAAACAAACGGCATCAGTATGGAAGTTCTGTACAGGGAGATATCCAGGTCGTAATGCGCAAAGGTCAGTGTAGTCGACCCCAGTAACATGGGAGACTTTGACTAATAAACTGTACTAATTGGCCCGACCAAAAATTCTAGAAAAAAATATGTAGATGGGAATATGAGTCTAGTTTCATGGAAAATTCACAGAACTGGATTTTGAGTTCCAGAGCTCAAGCTATGATTTTTAAAGCGACTAGTACGCAGATTGACAGCTTGTCTGGAAAAATTTTAATAATTGGTTTGAAGTCTGTTAACACCTCGTGTTCGACTCCGGCGACGGCCTCGGGTTCGGGGTGTTACATTTGATTGGTATCAAAGCTATGGTTTATTCGGTTCTAGGACTACCATAGCACGTATGAGTCTAGCTATACATGCCGAATGTTAATGTTTAACTGTGTGATGACTTCTGACGGTTAAAATTTATGTTTTGATTAGTAAATGGATCCCGGTGTAGAAAGAATCTTAGCGGATGACGTTGAAAGTGTAGCGGCTGCTCCTGCACAAGGGACACCGCCTATTGAACCTCAGTCATCTGCGAATAATCAAGGTGAGGGGGCTAAACAAGCCTTCTTTACCATGATGAATGAGTGGGTCGCGCAGTATGCCCGAACCAATCCGGCTGTCCAACAATTCCCGAATTTGAATAATCCACCCCCGGAGCCAGTAATGCCATCAGTTACTGATCCTGTGAGGCTGAGTAAGCCACCTGTAGACTTGATTAGGAAGCGCGGGGCTGAGGAGTTCAGGGCCATAGTTACTGATGATGCTGAAAGGGCCGAGTTCTGGCTTGATAACACCGTTCGGGTGTTCGATGAACTGTCATGCACACCTGATGAATGTCTAAAGTGTGCTGTATCTTTGTTGCGAGACTCAGCCTACTATTGGTGGAGGACCTTGATTTCCATAGTCCCGAACGAACGAGTAACTTGGGACTTCTTTCAGACGGAATTTCGAAAGAAATATATTAGCCAACGGTTCATTGATCAAAAGCGTAAGGAATTCTTGGAACTCAAGCAAGGCCGTATGACAGTATCTGAATACGAACATGAATTCGTGAGACTCAGTAGGTATGCCCGGGAGTGTGTAGCTGATGAGGTTGCTATGTGCAAAAGATTCGAAGAAGGATTGAATGAAGATTTAAAGCTACTAATGGGTATTTTGGAAATAAAAGAATTCGTAACACTAGTCGAACGAGCCTGCAAGGCGGAAGAACTTGGAAAGGAGAAAAAGAAGGCTGAATTTGAAGGTAGAGACTATCGTAAAATATTGACGGGTAAAGCTCCGTTCTCAGCTGTAAAGAAGTTCAAGGAGGACACTAATAAGTCGAGGACGACTGCGGGAATTTCCATCAGAGCAAAACCATCGACGGGCTCCCGAGCTACTTCGGTAGCTAGTGTGGGCAATAATCGTCTAGAGAAACCTGAATGTCCCCAATGCGGAAGACGACACCTAGGTGAATGTTGGGGTAAGTCTACTAACAGGGCCTGTTACGGATGCGGTTCGAAGGACCACTTCATTAGAGATTGCACGGAGCTTGATGAGAAGAATAAGATTCAAGGTGCAAGACCTAGTGGAGTGACAACTAGAGGTAGACCACCGAGAATTTTGGGAGGTAGGGGTGGTAGTCAGAGAGGGGCCTCTGATACGGCTGTTCGAGCCGAGAACCGTACTCCTGCTAGAGCTTATGCCATCCGCGCACGAGAGGAGGCATCCTCCCCTGACGTCATCACTGGTACCTTCACTCTCTTTGATACTAATGTGATTACATTGATTGACCCTGGCTCTACTCATTCATATGTATGCGAAACCTTAGCATCCAGTAAGACTCTACCTGTTGAGTCTACTGAGTTCGTAATTCGAGTGTCAAACCCTTTGGGTCAATGCGTATTTGTTGATAAAGTGTGTAAGAGATGCCCTCTAATAATCCGAGAATCCTGTTTTCCGGCCGATTTGATGCTTTTGCCGTTTGACGAATTTGATGTTATTCTTGGTTTGGATTGGTTGACTGCGCATGATGCGGTTGTGAATTGCAAAAGCAAGACTATTGATTTGAGGTGCGCAAATAACGAGATAATCCGAGTTGAGTCTGCGGACTTAAGGGGATTGCCAGCTGTAATATCAGCAATGTTGGCCCAGAAATATGTGAGAAAAGGGTGCGAAGCATACCTTGCGTATGTACTTGATGACAAAGAGTTAGAAAAGAAACCCGAATCTGTGCCGATGGTTTGTGAATACCCGGATGTTTTTCCTGAAGAGTTACCGGGTTTGCCACCTGTTCGGGAGATAGAGTTTGGTATTGAGCTTGTACCTGGAACTACGCCAATTTCGATAGCTCCGTATCGTATGGCACTAACCGAGTTAAAAGAGTTGAAAGCTCAGTTGCAAGAATTGACGGATAGAGGTTTCGCTCGACCAAGTTTCTCACCTTGGGGTGCACCAGTATTGTTCGTGAAAAAGAAGGATGGAACCATGAGGTTGTGCATTGACTATCGTCAACTGAATAAAGTGACGATAAAGAACAAATATCCGTTGCCGCGCATCGATGATTTGTTCGACCAACTGAAGGGAGCCTCAGTGTTCTCAAAAATAGATTTGAGATCGGGCTATTATCAGTTGCGAATTCGAGATTCGGACATACCCAAAACTGCTTTCAGAACGAGGTACGGTCACTACGAGTTCTTAGTGATGCCGTTTGGGCTCACTAATGCCCCTGCAGTATTTATGGATTTGATGAATTGGATCTTCAGACCATATTTGGATCGGTTCGTAGTTGTGTTCATTGATGACATCTTGGTCTATTCAAGAGATGAGATCGAACATGCTGAACACTTGAGATTAATGTTGCAAGTTTGCGGGATAAGAAGTTATATGCTAAGTTCAGTAAGTGTGAGTTCTGGTTAAGAGAGGTTAGCTTCTTGGGTCATGTGGTATCCGCATCGGGTATTCGAGTTGACCCGAACAAAATCTCAGCCATACTTAACTGGAAACCTCCGAGAAATATTACTGAGGTTCGGAGCTTTTTGGGACTCGCCGGTTATTACCGACGATTTGTCAAAGGTTTCTCGATGATAGCCACACCAATGACGAAGCTACTTCAAAAGGATGCTAAGTTCGAATGGACGGAGAAATGTCAGAAAGGCTTCGATCAACTGAAAACTCATTTGACTGAAGCTCCAATTTTAGTGCAACCCGAATTAGGCAAAGAGTTTGTCATTTATAGTGACGCATCCCTACTCGGGTTGGGTTGCGTATTGATGCAAGAAGGTCGAGTTGTGGCCTATGCGTCGAGACAATTGAAGCCACACGAGAGAAATTATCCCACCCATGATCTCGAGCTAGCCGCCATCGTATTTGCTTTGAAAATATGGCGACATTATTTGTTTGGCGAAAAGTGCCATGTATTTTCGGATCACAAAAGTCTCAAATATTTGATGACTCAAAGAGACTTAAATCTGCGACAAAGACGTTGGCTTGAGTTGTTGAAAGATTACGAGCTTGCCATTGATTACCACCCGGGAAAGGCTAATGTGGTTGCGGATGCCTTAAGCCGGAAATCGCTGTTTGCTTTACGGGCGATGAATGTGCACTTGTCTGTTCTACCCGACAATGTGTTAGTAGCTGAATTAAAAGCCAAACCATTATTGATTCATCAAATTCGTGAAGCCCAGAAAGTTGATGATGAATTGGTTGCAAAATGGGCTGAGTGTGTTCCGAACAAGGAATCGGAGTTTCAAATGGATGATAATGATTGTTTGAGGTTCAGAAGTCATTTGTGTGTTCCAAGGAATTCGGAACTTATTTCGATGATTTTGAATGAGGCTCATAGTGGCCGAATGTCTATCCACCCGGGTAGTACTAAAATGTACAACGATCTGAAACGTCAATTTTGGTGGCCGGGCATGAAACGAGACATTTCGAAATTTGTTTTAAGGTGTTTAATATGTCAACAAGTGAAAGCGGAACATCAAGTGCCTTCGGGATTACTTCAGCCAATCATGATACCTGAATGGAAATGGGATCGAGTCACGATGGATTTTGTATCTGGGTTACCATTGTCGACGAGTAAGAAAGATGCGATTTGGGTTGTTGTCGATAGACTGACTAAGTCGGCTCACTTTATCCCTGTATATACGGATTTTTCATTGGATAAACTAGCCAAATTGTATGTTTCTCAGATTGTGAGATTACATGGAGTACCTATTTCTATCGTGTCGGATAGAGATCCGAGATTCACCTCGCGATTTTGGAAGAAATTGCAAGAAGCTTTGGGTACCAAGCTGCATTTTAGCACCGCTTTTCATCCCCAAACCGATGGTCAATCCGAGCGGATAATTCAGATACTCGAGGATATGCTGAGATGCTGCATCCTTGAGTTTAGTGGTTCATGGGAACGGTATGTACCTTTGATTGAATTCGCTTACAACAATAGTTTTCAATCAAGTATTAAGATGGCACCTTACGAGGCTTTGTACGGTCGTAAATGCCGTACACCATTGTTTTGGACCGAGCTCGGTGAAAGTAAAGTTTTCGAAGTTGATTTGATTAAAGATGCCAAACAGAAAGTAAAGGTAATCCGCGAAAGTCTGAAGGCAGCCACAGATCGTTAGAAATCGTATGCGGATCTGAAACGAAAGGACATTGAATATCAGGTGGGGGATAAAGTGTTCCTTAAAGTTTCGCCTTGGAAAAAGGTACTTAGGTTTGGCCGTAAGGGCAAGTTGAGCCCGAGATTCATTGGGCCGTACGAAATCTCCGAACGAGTGGGGCCAGTTGCGTATAGATTGATTTTGCCCCCTGAGCTTGAAAAGATTCACGATGTCTTTCATGTTTCGATGCTTCGACGCTATCGATCTGATCCATCGCATATAATTAGCCCATCAGAGGTTGAAATTCAAGCCGATATGAGTTATGAAGAAGAACCGATACGTATCCTAGCTCGTGAAGTGAAGGAGTTGCGAAACAAAAGGGTTCCGTTAGTGAAGGTGTTATGGCTCAAACATGGGATCGAGGAAGCTACTTGGGAAACTGAGAGCTCGATGAAAGAACGATACCCAAACCTATTTACCGGTAAGATTTTCGGGGACGAAAATTTCTTAAGTGGGGGAGAGTTGTAACAGCCCAAAATTTACCCTAGTCGGGAAGTGGTTTCGGGACCACAAAACCGAGTTATGAAGATAATTAATTGTTATATTCTATGTTTATTATGTGTGTACA
Source organism: Gossypium hirsutum (assembly GCF_007990345.1). Lineage (NCBI taxonomy): Eukaryota > Viridiplantae > Streptophyta > Magnoliopsida > Malvales > Malvaceae > Gossypium > Gossypium hirsutum. Next base: position 69,331,605 of record NC_053430.1, read on the forward strand.
TGCATATGTGGAAGTTTCATGCCTTAATTTTGCCAATTGCATGAGGAATTATTAAATAGGGATCAACATGAGACATGGTGAAAAATGATAGGTTAATTTTAAAGGGGCTTATTAGTGCATGTCAACACAAAGGTGGACTTGCATGTCAAATTGCCCAATTTTCCTTATAGTGGCCGGCCAAGGTGGGTTGATGATGGGCAAAATATTTGTTGAAATTGATATTGGGTTATGGGATTTAATAAATAAAAGAAAAGAATGAAAATGTGATGAAAAAAAAAAGGGGCTTCATTCTTGTCTTCTTGGCCGAATTGAAGGAAGGAATAGGGGCAAAGAACTTTCGGCCATTTGAATGTTTAATAAGGTTAGTATATTGTGTTAAAGTTGTGAAATTTTAGCTTGTTTTAGGTTAATTATCATGGTTCTTACTTAGACCATGCTAATTCTTTTTAAAAAACTTTGATGGATGGATGGACCATTCGGCTATGGCTATTAAAGAAGGAATTTGATTATTTCCTTTAAGTTTTGATGGATAAAGAAACAAAAGGTTGTTGATGGAAGAAGTTAATGTGTTAAGAGATTATATGAAACTTATTCATGTTTATATATGTTATATGCATTGAAAATGGTTGATGATTTTGGAAGTGATTAGATTGAATCGGCCATGGTATATCGATAAACCCGATTTATGCTTGTTATGTGGTGGAAATTAAGGGTTAAATGTATGAAATTTGATGTATATTAACTATAGGTAATCACATACGTAAGGTCAAATTTAATTTGGTATATTCGGCCATATAGGTGTATATGTTTGTGATACTATTTTTGTTAACTCTTGATAACCGATTAAGGGAGTAATATTGGCTTATAAGGTTGAGTTGATTCATGATGTTGTATATTAGAATCAAAAATACTCAAGACTAGGTTACCATAATAGCGATAATGCATTCGGCCTTGAAGCATTAATCGAATATGGTTAAGGTTTTGATATTTTGAACAAGGATAATTGTGAAATGGAGTGAAAACCGTTAAATTATACATAAGTATCCAGCAAGAAAATTAAACTACTAAATGTGTTTATTATAGATCAAGACATCAAAGGGAGAGAATCAAGCAAAGGCAAAGAAAAGATCATCGAGTAGCCGAGTTGGAACCGTCTTACCCAACATAAAGTAAGTCATTAAGCATATAGTTGGTATTAATTCAAATGGTCATAACGTTTATGTAATGATGCTGAATGGAATGAATAAATATATATATGCATGTACGTATGTGGTGATGAAAGTGTTGAATGAAAAGAAAAGAGGTGAGATGTATTGAGTTGTTGATCTCGGCACTAAATGTGCGGGTATAAACATTTATGACCATGAGATTGGCGCTAAGTGTGCGGGTTTAAATTGTGCAGCACTAAGTGTGCGAATTGAATATGTAGCACTAAGTGTGCGAGTTTGACTATGTAGCACTAAGTGTGCGAGTTGACTATGTAGCACTAAGTGTGCGAGTATGATTATGTAGCACTAAGTGTGCGAGTTGATTATATAGCACTGAGTGTGTGGACTTAATAAATATTCTTGAATCATTATGGACACTAAGTGTGCGACACTATTGAGTCGATCACGGATAGCGGATCGGGTAAGTATCTTGAGTTCATGGCTAATAGGTGTTATGTTTATATTTGGAGTTGAGCTTGGTAAGTTGAACCTATGTGACAAATATACTTGAAGTCACGTACATAAGATTTATCGTGGAATGGGTGAAAGGCCGTTTAGTTGTATGATTGTAACGAAAATAAAATGATTTATGAAAATGCCTCGAATATTCTATTGATGAGTATATGGAATGTGAATGCATGATTTGGTATGAGATTGAACCGATAGGTCGGAGGAACTATGGTATGGTTCGGTATGGATGGAGTAACTAGCCTCGTTCCATTTTGTTTCCTCTTGTGATAATGTTATTAATGGATGGTAGTGTATTGCTTATGACTTACTGAGTTATAAACTCACTCGGTGTTTCCTTGTCACCTATTCTAGGTTTCTTGGACTCACCTCCTTTTGCGTGGTCGGGCCGTCATCGAAGTCATCACACCGGATAGCAAGTTTTGGTACTTTCTTCTTAGTTGGCTTAGGAGAACATTTCGGCATGTATAGGCTATTATGTTGTGTTTGAACTTTGGTATGTAATCTTTTAGCCATGCGAAAATGGCATAAATGTTCGGTTGGGTTTGGATTCATAACGTTAGGTCGCAAATCTTGATAATTCGACCTTTTTATGCCATACGTTATGGTTGATTATTTTGGTGTTAAAATTCATGATATGGTAATAGTGTAGTAGGGGGAAGTTTGACAATGATTAGCCTTTGGCATGGTTAGTCATGATCATAATTTGTGATATGCATGATGAATTATTAGTTAGATCAAGGAGTAAACACGAAGTGGGCATAGTTGCTTTCGTAACAGATGCTGGCAGCAGCAGTGACATGAGATTGAAAAATCACTAAAAATAGTAGGAGTGGAATTAATTGATGAATAAATTATGTAATCGAAGTTCGATGAGTCTATTTTCATATAGAAGTAACGAAAGGATCATATGGACAGTATGTTAAGAGAAAATCAGGTTCTCTTGGGACAGGGCCAGAACGGTTTCTGGATTCCCTGCTCCGACTTTGGAAATTCATTATAAATTAACCAGAGATAATTAGGAGTCATACCATATATGTATAGATTCCTCTCTGAGTCTAGTTCCTATAGAAACACACGGCATCAGTATGGAAGTTCTGTACAGGGAGATATCCAGGTCGTAATGCGCAAAGGTCAGTGTAGTCGACCCCAGTAACGTGGGAGACTTTGACTAATAAACTGTACTAATTGGCCCGACTAATAAACTGTACTAATAAACTGTTTTAGTTTAGGAGGGGATTACACACTGAGTTTTCATAAACTCAATCCGTTTATTAACTGTGCAGGTAATCCTTAGCGTTAGGTGGACCGGTGTCGTAGAGGGACTCAGAGACGACCACACAACTGTACATGTTTTTGTATTTCGTTTATTTAGTTAAGCACTTTGGTTTTTGATTTGGGTTGTATTAAGTCCTCTTTACTTTCTTAACTCTTTATTTGGGAAATTTATTTAGTATGCTTAATATCTGTTAGAAGTAGGACACGGTTTTTCAAAACAACAATTGGTTTCCAAAATACCACGTTTTCGCAACTGTTTAAAATTAAGCTTCCGCAACAAGAAAGGTTTTAAGGGAATTAATTCTTCACAAGTTTTAAAATGGCCAGAGGTTTTAAATAGTAAGAAGGGTTTTTAATGAGAAAACACTTCAAAGTGACACGCCAGATTCGGGTCTAACTTCTAGGCCAGGTTTGGGGTGTTATAGTAAAAATGGCCTTCTATTTGTTAAAGTGCTTAATTTCTATGTCTCTTTAATTGAGAGGTCCTTATGTTGTTAATAAACCATTGAATTATTGAGTGGACATAAATGGCCTAATGTTTAATGATTAAATGGTTTTATAAAAAGGGTAAAATTTGTATTTGGTTAATATGTTAATTAAAATAAAATAAAGGCATGAAATTAGTCATTTGGTGCTCATCTTGACCGAATATATCAAAGAAAAAAAAAGAAAGAAAACACAAGCTAGGGTTCGACACTTGTGATTGTTGATTTAAGTATGTATTTTGATCCGTTTTCGATAATTTCTACGTTTTTGTGATTGTTGCTTAGTGTTCTATCAAGCCCATGTCTCAATTTCTAATTTTGATGATGATTTTGAGTTATGCCATTGTTAATTTTGTGAGCTATGAAATGTTAGTTGATGGAAAATGAAAGATATGTATTTGGTTGACATATTTTGTTTTTGAATTTTTGATAAATTTGAGTAATTTGGGCTAAATTGTAAAAATGAGATTTTGAGGGACTAAAATATGAAATAAATAAAACATATAGACTTATATGAAAAGCATGGATATTCGGCTAAGCAAGTGTGTATGAAAATTTTGTGTATTTTGTGATTTTGTGAATTAGGGACTAAAATGTGAAAATGTGAAAATGTGAGGGCTAATTTGTAAAATGCCCTAAATATGTGTTTTTGGATTGATTTGAATGAATGTGAGTTTGAATAAGTTAAATTTGAATATGTTTAGATCAAGAACCAAAGAAAACGAAAATAGATCGGGGAAAACAAAAGTCGTTGAATAGTTGCTCGTTTCCGTTCATTTCCGTGCGAGGTAAGTCGATATACAAATAAATGTGTTTTGAATTGAATTATTAATGTTTATATGCTATTGAACAATGATAAATGATTATATGAGTTGAGCATGAGATGTCTGAGAAAGTATCAACAAAGTTTTAATGTTCGAAAAGCCCCGTACGAACCATAGGAATAGTTAGGATACATATGTCATGACATAGGATTCGATATGTGTTATCGTGTAAGACCACGTTTGGGACGTTGGCATCGACTTATGATTTACGTGTAAAACCATGTCTAGGACATCGGCATCATATTTGATTTTGTGTAAGACCTTGTTTGGGACAGTGGCATCGATATTTGATTACATGTAAGACCACGTCTGGGACTTTGGCATTGTACGAGCTTTTTAAGCTATCTAAATATCGTTCAATAGGCATTCTAAAAAAATGGATGACTATATGAATGTATATTCGATTCAGGTACGTTTGAATTGTATATCATGCTTGAGAATGATAGGTAAGTACATGTACCTTTGTGAAAATATGATTTATGTATGGGTTGATTTGAGAATGAGATATGGTATATATATGTGAATCATGATCATTTGAACTATAAGAGACATATAGCTATGTGAATGTATTTTGCCTTGAGTTATATGAATGACTTCATCTAGATTGATGTTATGTGTTAAGTTTATTTGTATATGGCTTACTAAGCTTTTGAAAGCTTACTTTGTGTGTGTTTTCAATTGTTTTATAGATATCATAGCTATAGGGAGCTCTGGGATCGTTGAGGGTCATCACCACGCTATCGACTCTATTTTGGTACCTTTTGAAATTGTAAATATTGATGTATGGCATGTATAGGCTAGAAGTATGTGAATATGTTTTGTAAAGCATATATCATGCCATGTGATATGGCTAGATTATGGTTGAATTTATGGTTTGATTTTTGGTATTTGATATGTGATGCAAAAGTGGTATATTTTATATATATATATATGACCTAGTGAGAAATGGTCAATTTGGTAAGTTAGTAATGTGGTTTGATTATGGAAATGGTATGATTTTGATATCAGAATGGATGTGAAACCTAATGATAAGGACATGTATAATTGAATATGTTTGATAAGTAAATATGGTATGTTTTAGTTTGGAAAATGAGCATGAATTTAGTTGATGAATACATGATATGAATGATGAATGTTTTGTGGTTGAAATTGGTTGGAAATATGATGTATTTGATGCTTGAATGGTACTTATAGGGAGGAACCTAAATGGGTGGCAAATTGGCCTTGTAAATGGCCTATTTTTACCCATACAGGCAGGGACACGGACGTGTGTCTCAGCCGTGTTGCTCAATGGCCATTTTGAAATGAGCCTGGGCAGACCACATGGTCGTACACACGGACGTGTACTATGCCATGTGGCCAAGTCAGTTTCAAGCACAGGCTAGACCCACGGGCGTGTAACTGACCGTGTGACCCAAGTCAGTAGCCTCCTTAATTTTCACACGGCCTGTGTAACACCCCTAACCTATATTTGTCTCCAGGTTAGGGTTACGAGGTATTACCTGACAAAACTCAGTCATCATGTTCACATATATAAATTGTTATTCGCGTATCAAATTATTCGCATTAATTTAAAATCGAAAACAATCACATATTCATTCCTATATACTAATTCACACATAAGGAAACACTTAACCAAATATAGTCAATTATATTTTATTAATTATAATACATAAACAAACCATGCTACAAAGTTTCAATCATATCAATATTAATATCTTGTTTTTTTTAATCATATATTTGAACCACTTGTTATGTAACAAAACCAATTTGCATGCATTTTACAATTAAAATATTTGAAATATAAAAGCATCAAATACTTGATATTCGAATACCTATTTTTTTAAATAAACATGTTTCCTTATTTCTTATGCCAACCATATATATATTTCAGAACAATTATTTATCTCACAATTGCTAAAGCAAATTCATTATTAATAATCTATCGAATACACATTCAACCACTTATTAAAATTATTCATTAAAAATGTTATCAAAATATAAACCATTATATTTACCTCAAAAACATGTAACATAGTTCCCAAATAATTTTAAATATCAAGGCCGAATACATACCAACCTAAACACTATTTTTAATCCAACTCACAAGTCAAATTATATAACAAAAATATAAGTCATTAGTAAACCATACCAAACAGTCAAACATAATCGATTTCAAGTAAAGGAATTAAGCCATTTTCGCATGACCTATATTATACATAACTAAAGCCAACACTTCAATTATATATATCCCAGCCTATACATTCCATAATTTAAGTTTAGCTAATAAGGTACCAAAAACAGTAGATAGTGTGATGAGCTTGGCTGACAGTCCTCAAGCTTGTAGCTTGACTCCAAAATCTATAAAACAGAGTAACATAAAACACAAAATAAGCTATCAAAGCTTAGTAAGCTATAAGCAAATAAATAGTTCAATAAAACATTTAACCTATCTTATTAACCCAAATTATGTTATCAAGACCAAAGCTTGTCTTTAAACCTATAAATAAGATACAATGGTACACTTCCATATACCATTTCGTTTTACCATGGTCGAATACTTACATCAGCCATTTTATTATCATTAATCAACATTTCTAATCCAAAATGTCACTAAATGATCAAGCATGCTTACCTTAAAAAAAATTAAAGAATTACTATTTGACATTATGTACTCATAATTCTTATTTGGCGGAATACTCATATAGGCACTTATCATGTTCGTAGAAAGCTCCCAAAGGCAAATGGTCATAGTAAAATTTAATACATGCTCACCCAAATACAAAATTTTGAATATCAAAATAATATTGTATATTCATGCATTAACATATATAACTGAAAATACCTCATCATGTTTACATATATAAATAAGTTATTCATGATATACTAACAATTCATTTAGCAAGCCAGATACACATAACGTACACAGTTTCTACTTTATTTGCGCCATACAAGTTTTATAACATAAAGTCATAATGTTTACGTAACTTACCTCCAGTAAGTAACATACTAATTTTTTCCTGGCACATAGCTCAATTATCACATTCGAGCTCTATTTACCTTTTCCCGATGAACCATTCGGAATTGGATAGGACACTTAGATAATCACATAAGTCGTACAATGCCAACGTCCCAAACGTGGTCTTACATGTAGCTACATATCGATGCCACTGTCCCAGACAGGGTCTTACTCGTAAACACATATTGGAACCACATTTTGATGCCATGGTCTTACTGTACACATATATCGGAATCCCATGTCCTGACATATATATCCTAACTATTCCTAAGGTTCATATGGGGCTTTCGGACATCGTAACTCGGTCGAATCGAACTCGGAAGTGTAGTAGCCAAATTTAATCATATTCGAGCACAACATATTTAAATTTTAACATTTCATAACAGCATATAAATATAACATTTAATTTCCAAATAAACACGTCTATTTGCTTATAAACTTACCTCGGACAACGAAAAATCAGCACGGATCGACTAGTCGACAACTTTTGACTTTCCCTGTCCAAATCCGATTTCTTTAGTTCTTGATCTAAACATATTTAAATTAAGCTCATTCAAACATATTTTCATTCAATTTAGTCTAAAAGCACATAAATAGGAAAATTACCATTTTACCCCTGACATTTATAATTGTTACAATTTAATCCCTATTTCACAAAATACAAAATACACCAAATTTCTCTATACTAATGTTGGGCCGAATTTTACCCACTCTCAAACAAGTCTATATATTCAATTTATTTCAGATTTTAGTCCCTCAAATTATTATTTTTGAATTTTACTCCTAATTACTCAAAATCATCAAAAACTCCAATACAAAATATGTTAATCTAAAACATATCTTTCATTTTTCATCATCAAACAACAAAAATCACAAGCTATCAACAATGGCACAACTCAAAATATTCATCAAAATCAAAAATTCAAGCATGGGCTTTGTAGTACTCAAAGCAACGATCTCAAAAACGTAAAAATTATCAAAAACTAACAAGAAAACGAACCTTGATTGAGCTTCCAAATAGTCCGAACCCTAGCTTATTCTTTCTTCTTTTCTTTTATCTTATATTCGGCAATGAAAAATAACTAAGACAAATATGTAAACTTTATTTTATGTTTATATTATATATGTTATAATAATTGAATTACTTTTATAACTTTTTTTAATATAAAAATCACATATTATAAGTCTTAACCGTCCCACTAATATAATTATGGGTTACTTACAACATAAATCCTTCACCTTTAGAAGCCACTAACAATTCGGCCCTTTATATATTAAACTACCAAAATTTTCAATTTACGCGATTAAGCCCTTTTATTTAATCGGATACCCAAACGATAAAATAAAATTATGAAAATTTCATAGATATAAATTCACAAAAAATAAACACGGAAAATAATTTAAAAATATTTTTTCAACTCGGACTCGTGGTCCTGAAACCACCATTCTGATTAGGGTCTAAATCGGGTTGTTACAACTCTCTCCCTTAGGGATTTTCGTCCCAGAAAATCTTACTGTTGAATAGGTTCGGATAACATTCTCTCATTGTATCTTCTGGCTCCCATGTTGCCTCCTCAACTCCTTGTTTATGCCCCAATATTTTGACTAACAAAATCTTTTTATTCCGTAACTCTGTCTCATGAGTCAAAATGCGAATCGGTTCTTCTTCGTAAGTCATATTAGACTGAATTTCAATCTCGAACGGACTAATCACATGTGAAGTATCAGATCGATACCTCCGAAGCATTGAAATGTGGAATACATTATGTATCTTTTCCAACTCATGTGGTAACATCAATCTGTAAGCAACTGGCCCAATACGCTCTATAATTTCATACGGCCCAATGAATCTTGGACTCAATTTGCCTTTACGACCGAATCTGAGTATTTTCTTCCACGATGAGACTTTCAAGAAAACTTCATCTCCAATCTGAAACTCTATATCTTTATGTTTCAAGTTCGCATAAGATTTCTAACGATCCGATGCTGCTTTCAAACTTTCACGGATCACCTTCACTTTCTGTTCAGTTTCTCTGATCAAGTCAACCCCGTGTATCTTATTTTCACTGAGCTCAGTCTAGTATAAGGGTGTACGACATTTATGACCATACAAAGCTTCATAAGGTGCCACTTTGATACTCAATTGATATATGTTATTATACGCGAATTCAATCAAAGGTAGATATTGTTCCCAAGTACCTTCGAACTCGAGAATGCAAAATCTCAACATATCCTCAAGTATTTGAATGATTAACTCAGACTGGCCATCTATTTGCAGATGGAAAGCAGTACTAAAATGTAATTTCGTACCTAGTACATCTTGGAGTTTCTTCCAAAACCGCGATGTAAACCTCAGATCTCGATCCGAAACAATGGATACAGGCACACCATGTAATCTCGCAATCTGAGAAACATACAATTCAACTAGCTTATCAAGTGAGTAATCTGTACGTATCGGAACAAAATGAGCTGATTTAGTCAATCTATCAACAACAACCCAAATTGCATCTTTCTTGCTCGGTGTCAATGGTAAACCAGATACAAAATCCATCGTAACTCTATCCCACTTCCACTTAGGTATCATGATAGGCTGAAGCAATCCCGAAGGCACCTGATTTCAGCTTTTACTTGTTGACAGACTAAACATCTTGCAACAAAGTAAAAAATGTCTCGTTTCATACCATGCCACCAATAAAGTTGTTTCAGATCATTATACATCTTTGTACTACCTGGGTGGACAGATAACCGACTACTATGTGCTTCATTCAAAATCATCTGGATCAACTCTATATTCCTTGGAACACATATCCAGTCCCTGAATCTCAAATAGTCATCAGCATCAACCCTAAACTCTGAATCAACATCTGTCTCACACTGAACTCGTTTTGCGATCAATTCATTATCAACCTTCTGGACATCACATATTTGTTGAACAAATAACGGTCTAGCTTTTAATTCAGCTACAATCAAACCATCATCTGACATAGCCATATACGTATTCATTGTATGCAAAGCAAATAGTGATTTTCGGCTTAAAGCATCAGCAACAACGTTAGCCTTTCCTGGGTGATAGTCAATCACAAGCTCGTAGGCTTTTAACAATTCTAACCATCAGCGTTGTCTCAAATTCAAATCTTTCTGAGTCATCAAGTATTTCAGGCTTTTATGATCAGAGTAAACATGACATTTCTCGAAGAACAAATATTGACGCCAAATCTTCAATGCGAACACAATGGCTGCCAATTCTAGGTCGTGTGTCGGATAATTGTTTTCATGTGGCTTCAATTGTCTCGAGGCATAAGCTATAACTTTGCCTTCCAGCATCAAAACGCAGCCCAAACCATTCAAAGATGCATCACTGTAAATAACAAATTCTTTACCCGATTCTGGCTGAACTAGCACTGGAGCTTCGGTCAAAAGGGCTCTCAACTGATCAAAACTTTTCTGACACTTCTCTGACCACTCGAACTTAACATCTTTCTGCAGTAGCTTTGTCATTGGAGCTGCAATCATAGAAAAACCTTTCACGAAGCATCTATAATAACCAGCAAGTCCCAGAAAGCTTCGAACTTCAGAAACATTCTTCGGAGGTTTCCAATCCAGTATAGCTGATATTTTACTCGGATCAACCCGAATACCTGATGCTGGTACCACGTGACCCAAAAAATTGACTTTACTTAACTAGAACTAACATTTACTGAATTTCACATACAACTGCTTATCTCGCAACGTCTACAATACAAGTCTCAAATGTTTGGCATGTTCACCTTCACTACGAGAGTTGATCAGAATGTCATATATAAACACAACCACAAACCGGTCCAGATACGGTCAGAAGATCCGATTCATAAATCCATGAAAACAGTTGGTGCATCAGTGAGCCCGAAAGGTATAACCAAAAACTCATAATGTTTGTACCTCATTCTAAAAGCAGTCTTTGGCACATCTGAATCTTTAACTCGCAACTGATAGTAACCTGATCTCAAATCTATCTTCGAAAATACTGTGGCCCCTTTCAGTTGATCAAACAGATCAACAATCCGTGGCAACGGATATTTATTCTTTATAGTCACCTTATTAAGCTGTCTGTAATCAATGCACATTCTCATAGTTCCATCTTTCTTTTTCACAAACAACACAGGTGCACCCCACGGAGAGAAACTCTATCGTACGAAACCTCTATCTGTTGATTCTTGCAACTGAGCTTTCAATTCTTTTAATTCTGTAGGTGCCATTCTGTATGGGGCTATGGATATCAGAGTCGTCCCTGGCACTAACTCAATACCAAAATCTACTTCCCAAATAGGTGGCAAACCTGGTAATTCTTCTGGAGACACATCTAGATACTCATATACAACAGGTACAAATTCAATGTTTCTTTCAGTCGCTTTACTATCGAGCACGTAGGCAAAGTAAGCTTCACACCCTTTTCTCACATATTTCTAAGCTAGCATCGAAGAAATCACTACTAGTAAACCGTACAAATTGCTAGATTCGATCTGAATAACTTCATCTTTCTGGCTCTGTAGATCAATGGTCTTTCTTTTACAATTCACAATAGCATCATGTAAAGTCAGCCAATCTATACCCAGAATTATATCAAACTCATCAAATGGCAGCAACATTAAATCAGCCGGAAAGCACAGATCTCGAACCATCAAGGGACAATTCTTACACACTTTATCAACCATAACACACTGGCCCAAGGGATTTGACACTCTAATCACAAACTCAGTAGACTCAACAGGTAGAGTCTTGCTGAAAACTAATTTCTCACATACATAAGAATGAGTAGAACCAGGATCAATCAATGCAATTATATTAGTATCATAAAGAGTAAATGTACCAGTAATAACATCAGGGGATGAAGCCTCCTCTCGCGCGCGAATAGCATAAGCTCTGGTAGGTGCACGAGCCTCAAATCTGACTACGGTATCTTTAGTCCCTCTCTGACTGCCACTCGTATTACCAGCATTTCTGGGTGGTCTACCTCGAGTTGCAGTATTACCCGATCTCGTATTTTGCACTGGATTTTATTCAGCTAACATTGGGCAATCTCAAATATAATAATTTGTAGATCCGCATTTAAAACAGGCCCGATCATGCAGTCTACAACTGTCGGGATGTCGTTTACCATAGTGTTTACACTCAGGTTGATTTGATCTGACATTACCCACACTCGCTACTGAAATAGCTCTCGAGATCACTAGTGGTCTATTCTGATCACGTCTAGGATAACCTGAAGTGGCTTTAGAACGGCTGAAATCATTTCGAAACTTCTTTGATGCCATCTGGAATGACTTACCGGGTGTTCTTTTGCGTGCCTCTCTAGCTTCAAAGTCAGCCTTTTTTTTCTCTTTCCCAAGCTCTTCAGCTTTGCAGGCTCGCTCAACAAGTACCACAAACTCTTTTATCTCAAGTATGCCAACTAGCAGTTTGATATCTTCATTCAACCCATCTTCAAATCTTTTACACATTATGGCTTCAGTGGAAACACACTCTCTGGCATACCGACTGAGTCTCACGAATTTTCGCTCGTACTCCGTCACGGTCATCCGACACTATTTCAGCTCCAGAAATTCTTTACGCTTCTGATCTATAAATCTCTGACTGATATATTTCTTACGGAACTCAGTCTGAAAGAATTCCCAGGTTACTTGCTCTCTCGGAACTACTGATACTAGGGAATTCACCAGTGGAATGCTGTGTCTCGAAGTAAAGATATGGCACATGTCAAGCACTCATATGATGTACAGGACAGTTCATCAAACACACGGATGGTATTATCAAGCCAAAACTCGGCCCGCTCAGCATCATACTCATCGGTAGCCTTAAATTCTTCAGCCCCATGTTTCCTGATTTTATCAACAGGTAGCTTATATAATCTCAATGGATCACTTACTTGAGGTACTGCAGGCATCGAAGATGGATTAGTCGGGGGTGGAGGTTGTTGTGCAGCCGGGTTAGTCCAGACATATTGAGTAAACCAATCGTTCATCATTTGATAGAAGGCTTGTTTAACCTCACTTTCTTGATAACTCGAAGTCAATCGAGAATCAGCCGGCGCTGTCCATTGAGCGGGAGCAGGCGCTACACTCTCGACATCATCAGCTACAGCTCTATCGGGATCCATTTACTATATGAAAACACATTTCAAATGTCAAAATTCATCACACTATCACAGTATATAATTATGGCATGTATAACTAAACTCAGACACACTACGTTAGTCCTAGAACTGACTAAACCGTAGCTCTGGTACCAATAAAATGTAACACCCCTGACTTATATTCGTCGTCGGGTTAAGGTTACGAGGTATTACCTGACAAAACTCAGTCAGCATGTTCACATATATAAATTGTTATTCGCGTATCAAATTATTCGCATTAATTTAAAATCAAAAACAATCACATATTCATTCCTATATACTAATTCACACATAAGGAAACACTTAACCAAATATAGTCAATTATGTTTTATTAATTATAATACATAAACAAACAATGCTACAAAGTTTCAATCATATCAATATTAATATCTTGTTTTTTTTAATCATATATTTGAACCACCTGTTATGTAACAAAACCAATTTGCATGCATTTTACAATTAAAATATTTGAAATATAAAAGCATCAAATACTTGATATTCGAATACCTATTTTTTTTTAAAAAAATAAACATGTTTCCTTATTTCTTATGCCAACCATATATATATTTCACAACAGTTATTTATCTCACAAATTACTAAAGTAAATTCATTATTAATAATCTACTGAATACACATTCAACCACTTATTAAAATTATTCATTAAAAATGTTATCAAAACATAAACCATTATATTTACCTAAAAAACGTGTAACATAGTTCCCAAATCAATTTAAATATCAAGGCCGAATACATACCAACCTAAACACTATTTTTAATCCAACTCACAAGTCAAATTATATGACAAAAATATAAGTCATTAGTAAATCATACCAAACAGTCAAACATAACTGATTTCAAGTAAGGGAATCAAGCCATTTTCGCATGACTTAAATTATACATAACTAAAGCCAATACTTCAAATATATATATCCCAGCCTATACATGCCATAATTTAAGTTTAGCTAATAAGGTACCAAAAACAGTAGATAGTGTGATGAGCTTGGCTGACAGTCCTCAAGCTTGTAGCTTGACTCCAAAATCTATAAATCAGAGTAACATAAAACACAAAATAAGCTATCAAATCTTAGTAAGCTATAAGCAAATAAACAATTCAATAAAACATTCAACCTATCTTATTAACCCAAATTATGTTATCAAGACCAAAGCTTGTCTTTAAACCTATAAATAAGATACAATGGTACACTTCCATATACCATTTCGTTTTACCATGGCTGAATACTTACATAAGCCATTTTATTATCATTAATCAACATTTCTGATCCAAAATGTCACTAAATGATCAAGCATGCTTACCTTAAAAAAAATTAAAGAATTACTATTTGACATTATGTACTCATAATTCTCATTTGGCGGAATACTCATATAGGCACTTATCATGTTCGTAGAAAACTCCCAAAGGCAAATGGTCATAGTAAAATTTAATACATGCTCACCCAAATACAAAATTTTGAATATCAAAATAATATTGTATATTCATGCATTAACATATATAACCGAAAATACCTCATCATATTCACATATATAAATAAGTTATTCATGATATACTAACAATTCATTTAGCAAGCCAGATACATAACGAACACAGTTTCTACTTTATTTGCGCCATACAAGTTTTATAACATAAAGTCATAATGTTTACATAACTTACCTCAAGTAAGTAACCTACTAATTTATTCCTGGCGCATAGCTCAATTATCACATTTGGAGCTCTATTTACCTCTGCCCGATGAACCATTCAAAATTGGATGGGACACTTGGATAATCACATAAGTCGTACAATGCCAATGTCCCAGACGTGGTCTTACATGTAGCCACAAATCGATGCCACTGTCCCAGACAGGGTCTTACTCGAAAACACATACTGGAACCACATATCAGTGCCATGGTCTTACTCGCAGGCATATATCAGAATCCTATGTCATGACATATGTATCCTAACTATTCATAAGGTTCATACGGGGTTTTCGGACGTCGTAACTCAGCCGAATCGAACTCGGAAGTGTAGTAGCCAAATTTAATCATATTCGAGCACAAAATATTTAAATTTTAACATTTCATAACAGCATATAAATATAACATTTAATTTCCAAATAAAGACGTCTATTTGCTTATAAACTTACCTTGGATAACGAAAAATCGGTACGGATCGACTAGTCGACAACTTTTGACTTTCCCCGATCTAAATCTGATTTCTTTAGCTCTTGATCTAAACATATTCAAATTAAGCTCATTCAAACATATTTTCATTCAATTTAGTCTAAAAGCACATAAATAGGCAAATTACCATTTTACCCCTGACATTTACAATTTTACAATTTAATCCCTATTGCACAAAATACAAAATACACAAAATTTCTCTATACTTATGTTGGGCCGAATTTTACCCACTCTCAAACAAGTCCATAAATTCAATTTATTTCAGATTTTAGTCCCTCAAATTATTATTTTTGCAATTTTACTCCTAATTACTCAAAATCATCAAAAACTCCAATACAAAATATGTTAATCTAAAACATATCTTTCATTTTTCATCATCAAACAACAAAAATCACAAGCTATCAATAATGGCACAACTTAAAATATTCATCAAAATCAAAAATTCAAGCATGGGCTTTGTAGTACTCGAAGCAACGATCTCAAAAACGTAAAAATTATCAAAAATCGATGAGAAAACGAACCTTGATTGAGCCTCCAAATAGGCCGAACCCTAGCTTATTCTTTCTTCTTTTATTTTAACTTATATTCGGCAATGAAAAATAACTAAGACAAATATGTAAACTTTATTTTATGTTTATATTATATATGTTATAATAATTGAATTACTTTTATAACTTTTTTTTAATATAAAAATCACATAATATAAGTCTTAATCGTCCCACTAATATGATTATGGGTTATTTACAACATAAATCCTTCACCTTTAAAAGCTACTAACAATTCGGCCCTTTATATATTAAACTACCAAAATTTTCAATTTATGCGATTAAGCCCTTTTATTTAATCGGATACCCAAACGATAAAATTAAATCACGAAAATTTCACAGATATAAATTCACACAAAATAAACACAAAAAATAATTTAAAAATATTTTTTCTACTCGAATTCGTGGTCTCGAAACCACCATTCCGGTTAGGGTCTAAATCGGGCTGTTACAGCCTGGCAGACAGGCATGTCATGTGGCAGTGTCGACAAGTTAGTATGTATGCCCTGTTTTGCCACGGCCTAGATACACGGGCATGTCTAATGCCGTGTGAGGCACACGGCCTGCTCACACGGGCGTGTGACCTGTATAAATTGGAAAAATGTTTATGTTTTGAAAAATTTTGTATGAGTTCGGTTTAGTCCTGACCCCTTTCTAAAGCATGTTTAAGGTCTCGTTGGCCTATGTAAGGGACTCTATAAAGATGTGTGAATGCTATGTTGATTATTAAATGAATGTAAATTGTTCTGATATTTCTTGTAATGCCTCTTAACCCTAGTCCGACGATGTATACGCATTAGGGGTGTTATATTTGGTTGGTATCAGAGCTACGGTTTAGTCGATTCTAGGACTAACGTAGCATATGTGAGTCTAGCTATACATGTCATATTTATGAACTGCGATAGTGTTATGAATCCTGACAATGAAAATGTGCTTTTATATAGTAAATGGATCCCGAAGGAGATGTAGCTGATAATGTCGAGAGTTATGCGCCTGCTCCTGCTCAAGGAACAGCGCCATCCGAATCTAAACCTACTAGGAGTAGCCACGAGCGAGAGACTAGACAAGCCTTTTACCAAATGATGAACGACTGGTTCACGCAATATATTAGAACCAATCCGGTTGTGCCACAACCTTCACCCCCGCCTAATCCTCCACAAATCCCTGTCATGTGACAAGTGAATCTGACTTAGTTGAATAAGCCTCCAGTGGATAAAATTAGAAAATATGGGGCTGAAGAGTTCCGTGCTACTACTAATGATGATGCTGAGAGAGCCGAGTTCTGGTTAGAGAATACAATCTGAGTGTTTGATGAATTGTCATTGACTCCGAATGAATGTCTAAAATGTGTTGTTTCACTTTTGAGAGATAAGCATATTATTGGTAGAAAATGTTGATATCCGTAGTTCTGAGAGAACGAGTTACCTAGGATTTCTTTCAAACTGAATTCCAAAAGAAATGCATCAATCAGAGATTCATTGATCAAAAATGTAAAGAATTTCTTGAATTAAAACAAGGCCGTATGTCTCTTATAGAATACAAGCGAGAATTTGTGAGACTGACTCAGTATGCACGAGAATGTATTTCGACCGAAGCAATCATGTGTAAGAGATTCGAGGATGGTTTGAATGAAGACATCAAATTTTTAGTCGGGATTTTAGAAATAAAAGAATTTGTAGTGCTTGTTAAACAAGCTTGTAAAGCTAAAGAGCTTGGGAAAGAGAAAATAAAAGTTTATTTAGAAGCTAGAGATGTGAGAAAGAGATCCGCAAGTAAAGCATTTCGATCTGTGTCAAAGAGGTTCCGAGATGATTTTAGCCATTCAAAGGCTAATGTGGGATATTTGAGTAGAGATCGTGCAAGATCACATTTGAGCTTCAGAGCTCTAGCTACTTCCGTTGCAACTGTTGGAAATGTTCAATCGAATCAACCCGAGTGTAAACACTGTGGTAAAAGACATCTTGGCAATTGTAGACTGTATGATCGGACTTGTTTCAAATGTGGATCTTTAGATCATTTTATCTGTGATTGTCCCGAGTCTGTTGAGTAAGAGATTGTGCAAAATTCAAGATCGAGTAACACCTCAGCTCGAGGTAGACCTCCCAGAAATACGGGAAATATGAGTGGTAGTCAGAGGGGAACTAAAGATATGACTATTAGATCTGAGGCTCGTCACCTGCCAGAGCCTCACCATTCGAGCTCGTAAGGAAGCTTCGTTACTCGATGTTATAACTGGTACTTTTACTCTTTATGATACTTCTGTGATTGCATTGATAGATCCAGGATCGATACATTCGTATATATGCATAAATTTAGTATCCAGTAAGACTTTTCCTGTAGAGTCTATTGAATTCGTGATTAGAGTATCGAGCCCCCTAGGCAGATGTGTTTTGGTTGATAAAGTTTGCAAGAATTGTCTGTTAATATTTCGAGACATTTGTTTTTCGACTGATATGATATTATTACCCTTTGATGAGTTTGATATAATTTTGGGTATGGATTGGTTAACTTTGCATGATGCTATTGTGAACTGCAAACAGAAAACTATTGATTTGAGATGCAAGAATGATGAAATAGTCCAAATTGAATCTAGTGATTTGAATGGGTTACGGGCTGTGATTTCATCAATGAAAGCTCTGAGTATTGTGAGAAAAGGTTGTGAAGCTTACTTTGCCTATGTTATCGATTCAAAAGTAACAAAAAAGAAAGTGGAATCAGTGCCTGATGTTTGTGAATTCTCTTATGTGTTTCTTAAAGAACTTCTAGGATTACCTCCAATCCGAGAAGTTGAATTTGGCATTGAATTAGTATCGGGAACTACTCTGATTTTGATAGCTCTATATAGAATGGCTCTGACTGGATTAAAAGAATTAAAGCCTCAGTCGCAAGAGTTGACCGATAGAGGATTTGCATGACTGAGTTTCTCATCTTGGGGTGCACCATTTCTGTTTGTGAAAAAGAAAGACGGTACGATAGGAATGTGCATTGATTATAGTCAGGTGAACAAAGTGACTATCAAAAACAAATATCCTCTGCCTAGAATTGATGATTTGTTTGACTAGTTGAAAGGTACTATTGTGATTTCAAATATAGATTTGAGATCAGGCTACTATCAATTGCGAGTAAAAGATTTAGACATTCCGTAAACTGCTTTCCGAATGAGATACAACCACTATGAATTCTTAGTTATGCCTTTTGGATTAACAAATGTACCTGCTATTTTTATGGACTTGATGAACAGAATTTTTAGATCGTACTTAGATTGATTTGTTATTGTATTCATTGATGACATTTTGATTTATTCACATGATGAATCCGAGCATACCGAACATTTGAGAATAGTGTTACAGACTTTGCGTGATAAGCAATTGTATGCGAAGTTTAGCAAATGTGAATTATGGTTTCGTGAAGTTGGTTTTCTGGGCCATATTGTGACAGCATCAAGTATCTGAGTCAATTCAAGAAAAATTTCAACTATTCTAGATTAGAAGCCTCCGAGAAATGTTTCTGAAGTCCACAGTTTTCTGGGACTTGCCGATTATTACAGACGATTTGTAAAAGGCTTTTTAATGATCTCAACTCCATTGACAAAACTACTTCAAAAAGATGTAAAATTTGAATGGGCTGAAAAGTGTCAGAAAAGCTTTGATCAGTTGAAAGCCCTACTGACTGAAGCTCTGATATTAGTACAATCAGAATCAGGTAAAGAAGTTGTGATCTACAGTGATGCTTCATTGAACGGTCTAGGTTGGGTTTTGATGCAAGAAGGAAAAGTTATAACCTATGCTTTAAGGTAGTTAAAGCCTCATGAAAAGAATTATCCGACACATGATCTAGAATTGGTGGCTATTTTGTTTGCTTTGAAGATTTGGTGCCACTATCTGTTTGGTGAGAAATGTCACGCATATTCTGATCATAAAAGCTTAAAATATCTGATGACTCGGAAAGATTTGAATTGGCGACAGCGAAGATGGAGTTGTTAAAAGATTACGAGTTTGTATTTGACTACCATCCTGGAAAAGCAAATGTTGTGGCAGATGCTTTGTGTAACACCCCTAATCCATAACCGTCGCGCGGCATTAGACATGCCCATGTGTCTAAGCCATGGCAAAATAGAGCATAAATACTGACTTGTCCACATGGCCTCAAGACACACATGTGTACCAGGCCATGTGAAAATTAGGAAGGCTACTGACTTGGCTACACAGTCGACCACATGCCCGTGTGTTATCCCATGTGACACACACGACCAATAGACACGCCCGTGTGACTAGGCTGTGTCAAAATTGAAGGGTATACTAACTTTAACTCGTAAGGCACTCCAGAGGACAAACGGCCGTGTAACGTGACCGTGTGTCACACACGGTTGAGACATATGCCCATGTGGACAAAGATAAGCCATTTGAATAGCCAAATTGCCACCCCAATTAGGTCAAAGCTACAAAAACCAAACTAAGCATATTTGTACACCAATTTCAGTTACAAACACCAAACTAAGCATATTTGTACACCAATTTCAGCTAGTCTCTATACTAAAACATACATTATTCATGCTTTTACATTATCACTAAATTCCAATCTCAATCCATCAACCAAAACATACCAAAACCTAAACTAAAATCATACCAAAACATATGTTTCAATACATCATTCAATCTCATGCTCAAAACTTACCAAAACTTATTAACATTGACCATTTGTTTTGGTCATCCAAAACATACCATATAATTCATAATGCCTTATATACCATATAACATTCCCAAGCATAAGTTTAAACACAAGCTAGCCATATCATATGGCATGGTATAAACATTACAAAACATATCCAAAATACTTCTATCCTATACATGCCATACTTTACTATATACATTTCAAAAGTACCAAAACAAGGTTCGGTAGTGTGGTGACAATCCTTGATGATCCTCGAGCTCACAATAGCTTCGATATCTATAAAATAATGAAAACACACATAAAGTAAGCTTTCAAAAGCTTAGTAAGCTCGTACTAAATATAATCAACATTTTATATAATATAATACATCATCATCTAATAGAAACTTAGTAGTTTTCAAATCAATTATCAATTCTATTCCATCACAAATTAATATGTTCATACTAACTTATCAAGCTTTATACACATAGTATCATCTAACACATAGGTTTTGTACATACCTAAACTTTCCCGTATTTTTTCACTTTCATTCTTACCTCCCATTCGAATACATTGTCTCTTTCCGAAGTCTTTTCACGCTTTAAGAATTCGCACACTTAGTGCTTTAATGATTAGCCAAAGCTAATATGATCCCGCACACTTAGTGCCATCTCAAATAGCTGAAGCTACCTCATTATCGCACACTTAGTGCCTAATATAGCCAAAGCTATTCCATTTCGCACACTTAGTGCTATTTATAACCGCAACTATTTCCAAATCGCACACCTAGTGTCGAATACCTTCAATTTATCCACTTACAAAAACTATAGTAAAACATCTACACAATTCATGCATCCTCAAAGCATTAAAAGATGACTATAATATCATTTATTCCGTACGAACTTACCTCGTACTCGGAATTGTCGATTTGAATCGTCTACTCGATTATCTTCAACTTTCCTCGATCTAAATCTGAATTCCTCTTTTCTTGATCTATATGTATTCAAAATTATCCCATTTATTCACCAAGTCATTCAATTCAATCCACAAAGATACATTTAGAGCATTTTGCAAACTAGCCCTCACATTTTCACATTTTGACACTTTAGTCCCTAATCACAAAATCACAAAATACACATAATTTGCATATACTCATGCTTGGCCGAATTCTCCTAGTACTCATACTAGTCAACATATTTCATTTCTTTGACATTTTAGTCCCTCTATTTACAAATTTCACAATTTAGCCCATTTTACTCAAATTCATCAAAAGTCCAAAGACAAAACATGTTAACCCAAAACAATCTTCCATTTATCAACAACTAGAATCACAAAACTCACAATTTCATCAATGGCACATTTCAAAATTGTAATCAAATTCAAAAATTGAGGCATGGGCTTAGTAAAACACAAAGGAACGGTCACAAAAACGTAGAAATTATCAAAAACCAAACAAAATCCATACCTTAATTAAGGAAATCAATGGCCAAATGAAATGAAGCTAAAAACCCTTTCTT
The DNA here is from genome assembly GCF_007990345.1 of Gossypium hirsutum. Classification (NCBI taxonomy): domain Eukaryota; kingdom Viridiplantae; phylum Streptophyta; class Magnoliopsida; order Malvales; family Malvaceae; genus Gossypium; species Gossypium hirsutum. The sequence continues at coordinate 69,353,925 of NC_053430.1, forward strand.
CTCTTCTATTTTCGGTAGAAAAAGATAAATAAAATGGCCATATTTTTATTTGTTTTGATTAATATTAACATATTAATCAATTTCCCATTTTGCCCTTATTTTATAACATAATTAGACCATTACTAAATGTCTATTTATGTCCATTAATCTTTGTCAATAGGCTAATAACCACATAAGGACCCTTGCTTTATAAAACCATGACAAATAGATACCTTTACAATATAGGAAGCTATTTTTTGCATTACATGCAATTAGATCCTTTTTATCTAATTGAGCATACAAACAAATAAACTATCATACGAAACTTTCACACACACGAATTCACATACCATAAGCACGGAAATAATATTTAAAATATTTTTTTGACTCGGATTTGTGGTCCTGAAACCACTATTCTGACTAGGGTCTAAACTGGACTGTTACAATTCTCCCCTTTAGGTATTTTCATCCCCAAAAATCTTACCGTTCAACAAATTCAGATATTGCTATCTCAAAGGATCTTCAAGCTCCCACGAGGCCTCTTCAATCACCGTGCCGATACCACATCACTTTCACTAACGAAATTCTCTTATTTCTTAGTTCTTTAACTTCACGAGCTAAGAAACGGGTCAGTTCTTTTTCCTAAGTCATATCAGACTGAATTTCAATCTCAGACGAAGGAATCACATGCAAACGATTGGATATGTATCGTCGAAGCATCGATACATGAAACACATCATGAATCTTTTCTAACTCTTGTGGTAACAACAATCTATATTCTATCGGCCCAATACGCTCAGTAATCTCATACGACCCGAGGAACCTCAGACTCAATTTACCTTTTCTACCGAGCCGAAGCACTTTCTTCCACGGAGATTCTTTCAAAAGCATTTTGTTGGCAACCTCAAACTCAAACTCTTTTCTTTTCAAGTCTGTATAAGATTTATGACGATCGAAAACTATTTTCAAACTATCTCGGATCACTTTCACTTTCTGTTCAGTTTCTTTTATCAAATCAACCCCGTGTATCTTATTTTCGAGCTCAGTCCAATACAAAGGTGTACGACATTTGAGACCATATAAAGCCTCGTATGATTCCATTTTAAAACTCGACTGAAAAATTTTATTGTAAGCAAATTCAATCAGAGGAAAATACTGTTCCCACGTAATTTCGAACTCAAGAATGCAACATCTCAACATATCCTTGAGTATCTGAATAATCTGCTCAGATTGACAGTCTGTTTACGGGTGAAAAGCAATCCTAAAATGCAATTTTGTACCCAGAGCATCTTGTAACTTCTTCCAGAATCGTGAAGTAAATCTCGGATCTCTATCTGACACTATAGTCAATGGCACACCATGTAATCTCACAATATCAGAAATGTATAACTCAGCTAATTTATCAAGCGAGTAATCGGATTGAACCGAAATAAAATTAGCAGATTTTGTCAATCGAGCAACTACAACCCAGATTGCATCTTTCTTTCTCAAAGATAGGGGCAAGCCTGAAACAAAGTCCATTGTCTCTCTATTCTATTTCCATTCTAGAACCGTAATCGGTTGTAACAAACCGAATGGCACCTGATGCTCAGCTTTAACTTGTTGACAGATCAAAAAATTAGAACCAAAGTCAGAGATATCTCTTTTCATTCCAAATCACCAGTAACGTTGTTTCAAATCATTGTGCATTTTTGTACTACACGGATGCATAGATAGCCGACTATTGTGAGCTTCATTCAAAATCATCTGAATTAACTCTGGATCTTTTGGAACACAAATTCTATCTCAGAATCTCAGACAATCATCTTTATCAACTCTGAATTCTGAATCAGACTCTAAATCACACTGAGCTCGTCTTGCTAAAATCTCATTATCAAACTTCTGAGCTTTGATAATCTACTGTAAAAACAAAGGTTTTGCTTTTAATTCAGCTAAGACTGAACCATCTCAGACAAAACCAAATGAGCATTCATTGCACCTAGATCAAAAAATGATTTGTGACTCCAAGCTTTTGCAACAACATTTGCCTTACCCGGATGATAATCAATCACAAGATCATATTCTTTTAACAGTTCTAACCATCTTCTCTATCGTAAATTCAAATCTTTTTGTGTCATCAGATATTTCAAACTTTTATGATCAGAATATATGAGACATTTATCACCAAACAGATAGTGGCGCCAAATCTTCAAAGCAAACACCATCACAGCCAACTCAAGATCATGCATCAGATAGTTCTTTTCGTGCGGCTTCAACTGTCTTGAAGCATAAGAAATGACTTTGCCTTCTTGCATTAAAACACATCCCAGTCCAATCAATGAAGCATCACTGTAGATCACAAATTCTTTACCTAATTCGGGTTATATCAATACCGAAGCTTCAGTCAACAAAGATTTCAACTGATCAAAGCGGTTCTAACACATTTCAAACCATTCAAACTTCATTTCTTTCTGAAGTAGCTTTATTAACGGAGTCGCAATCATAAAAAAACCTTTTACGAACCTTCTATAATAACCAGCAAGTCCCAGAAAACTACAAACTTTAGAAACATTTCTCAGAGGTTTCCAATCCAAAATAGCAGAAATTTTGCTTGGACCAACTCAGATACCAGATGCTGATTCTTCAAAGCATTAAAAGATGACTATAATATCATTTATTCCGTACGAACTTACCTCATACTCGGAATTGTCGATTTGAATCGTCTACTCGATTATCTTCGACTTTCCTCAATCTAAATCCAAATTCCTCTTTTCTTGAGCTATATGCATTCAAAATTAACCCGTTTATTCACCAAGCCATTCAATTCAATCCACAAACATACATTTAGGGCATTTTATAAACTAGCCCTCACATTTTCACATTGTGACACTTTAGTCCCTAATCACAAAATCACAAAATACACATAATTTGCTTATATTCATGCTTGGCCGAATTCTCCTCGTACTCATACTAGTCAACATATTTCATTTATTTCACATTTTAGTGCCTCAATTTACAAATTTCACAATTTAGCACATTTTACTCAAATTTATCAAAAATCCAAAGACAAAACATGTTAACCCAAAACATATCTTCCATTTATAAAATACTAGCACTACAAAACTCACAATTTCATCAATGGCACATTTCAAAATCGTAATCAAATTCAGAAATTGAGGCATGGGCTTAGTAAAACACAAAGGAACAATCCCAAAAACGTAGAATTTATAAAAAACCAAACAAAATCCATACATTAATGAAGGAAATCAAGGGTTGAATGAAATGAAGCTAAAAACCCTTTCTTCTCTTCTATTTTCGGTGGAAAAAGATGAATAAAATGGCCACATTTTTATTTGTTTTGATTAATATTAACATATTAATCAATTTCCCATTTTGCCATTATTTTATAACATAATTAAACCATTACCAAATGTCTATTTATGTCCATTAATCTTGTCAATAGGCTAATAACCACATAAGGACCCTTGCTTTATAAAACCATGACAAATAGATACCTTTACAATATAGGAAGCTATTTTTGCATTACACGCAATTAGATCCTTTTTATCTAATTGAGCATTCAAACAAATAAATTTTCATACTAAACTTTCACACATACGACTTCACATACCATAAGCACGGAAATAATATTTAAAATATTTTTCTAACTCGGATTTGTGGTCCTGAAACCACTATTCCTACTAGGGTCTAAACCGGACTGTTACAATTCTCCCCCTTAGGGATTTTCATCCCAAAAAATCTTACCGTTTAACAAATTCAGATATTACTGTCTCATAGCATCTTCAGGCTCCCACGAGGCTTCTTCAATACCTTGCCAATACCACATCACTTTCACTAACAGAATTCTCTTATTTCTTAGTTCTTTAACTTCGCGAGCTAAGATACGGGTCGGTTCTTCTTCATAAGTCATATCAGACTGAATTTCAATCTCAGACGAAGGAATCACATGCAAACGATTCGATCTATATCGTCGAAGCATCGATACGTGAAACACATCATGAATCTTTTCTAACTCTGGTGGTAACAACAATCTTTATGCTACCGGCCCAATACGCTCAGTAACCTCATACGGCCCGAGGAACCTCAAACTCAATTTACCTTTTCTATCGAGCCGAAGCACTTTCTTCCACGGAGATAATTTCAAAAACATTTTGTTGCCAACCTTAAACTCAAAGTCTTTTCTTTTCAAGTCTGTATAAGATTTCTGACGGTCGGAAACTATTTTTTAACTATCTCGGATCACTTTCACTTTCTATTCAGTTTCTTTTATCAAATCAACCCCGTGTATCTTATTTTCGAGCTCAGCCCAATACAAAGGTGTACGACATTTGCGACCATATAAAGCCTCGTATGATGCCATTTTAAAACTCGATTGAAAAATGTTATTATAAGCGAATTCAATCAGAGGAAAATACTGTTCCCACGTACATTCAAACTCAAGAGTGCAACATCTCAACATATCCTTGAGTATCTGAATAATCCGCTCAGATCGACCGTCCGTTTACGGGTGAAAAGTAGTACTGAAATGCAATTTTGTACCCAGAGCATCTTGTAACATCTTCTAGAATCGTGAAGTAAATCTCGGATCTCTATCTGACACTATAGACAATAGCACACCATGTAATCTCACAATATCAGAAATGTATAACTCAACTAATTTATCAAGTGAGTAATTGGATTGAACCAGAATAAAAAGAGTAGATTTTGTCAATCGATCAACTACAATCTAGATTGCATCTTTCTTTCTCAGAGATAGGGGCAAGCCTGAAACAAAGTCCATTGTCTCTCTATTCCATTTCCATTTCAATTTACGCGATTAAGCCCTTTTATTTAATCAGATACCCAAACGATAAAATAAAATCACGAAAATTTCATAGATATAAATTCACAAAAAATAAACACGAAAAATAATTTAAAAATATTTTTTCAACTCGGACTCGTGGTCCCGAAACCACCATTCTGATTAGGGTCTAAATCGGGCTGTTACAACTCTCCCCCTTAGGGATTTTCGTCCCAGAAAATCTTACTGTTGAATAGGTTCGGATAACATTCTCTCATTGTATCTTCTGGCTCCCATGTTGCCTCCTCAACTCCTTGTTTATGCCCCAATATTTTGACTAACGAAATCTTTTTATTCCGTAACTCTGTCTCATGGGTCAAAATGCGAATCGGTTCTTCTTCGTAAGTCATATCAGACTGAATTTCAATCTCGAATGGACTAATCACATGTGAAGTATCAGATCGATACCTCCGAAGCATTGAAATGTGGAATACATTATGTATCTTATTTTCACTGAGCTCAGTCTAGTATAAGGGTGTACGACATTTATGACCATACAAAGCTTCATAAGGTGCCACTTTGATACTCAATTGATAACTATTATTATACGCGAATTCAATCAAAGGTAGATATTGTTCCCAAGTACCTTCGAACTCGAGAATGCAAAATCTCAACATGTCCTCAAGTATTTGAATGATTAACTCGGACTGGCCATCTATTTGCAGATGGAAAGCAGTACTGAAAATTTCGTACCTAGTGCATCTTGGAGTTTCTTCCAAAACCGCGGTGTAAACCTCACATCTCGATCTGAAACAATGGATATAGGCACACCATGTAATCTCACAATCTGAGAAACATACAATTCAACTAGCTTATCAAGTGAGTAATCCGTACGTATCGGAACAAAATGAGCTGATTTAGTCAATCTATCAACAACAACCCAAATTGCATCTTTCTTTCTCGGTGTCAATGGTAAACCAGATACAAAATCCATCGTAACTCTATCCCACTTCCACTCAGGTATCATGATAGGCTGAAGCAATCCTGAAGGCACCTGATTTCAGCTTTTACTTGTTGACAGACTAAACATCTTGCAACAAAGTCAAAAATGTCTCGTTTCATACCATGCCACCAATAAAGCTGTTTCAGATCATTATACATCTTTGTACTACCTGGGTGGACAGATAACCGACTATTATGTGCTTCATTCAAAATCATCTGGATCAACTCTGTATTCCTCGGAACACATATCCGGTCCCTGAATCTCAAACAGTCATCAGCATCAACCCTAAACTCTGATTCAACATCCGTCTCACACTGAACTCGTTTTGCGATCAATTCATTATCAACCTTCTGGGCATCACATATTCGTTGAACAAATAACGGTCTAGCTTTCAATTCAGCTACTATCGAACCATCATCTGACATAGCCATATACGTATTCATTGTACGCAAAGCAAATAGTGATTTTCGGCTTAAAGCATCAGCAACAACGTTAGCCTTTCCTGGGTGATAGTCAATCACAAGCTCGTAGTCTTTTAACAATTCTAACCATCGGCGTTGTCTCAAATTCAAATCTTTCTGAGTCATCAAGTATTTCAGGCTTTTATGATCAGAGTAAACATGACATTTCTCGACGAACAAATCTTGACCCCAAATCTTCAATGCAAACACAATGGCTGCCAATTCTAGGTCGTGTGTCGGATAATTCTTTTCATGTGGCTTCAATTGTCTCGAGGCATAAGCTATAACTTTGCCTTCCTGCATCAAAACACAGCCCAAACCATTCAAAGATGCATCACTATAAATAACAAATTCTTTACTCGATTCTGGCTGAACTAGCACTGGAGCTTCGGTCCAAAGGGCTTTCAACTGATCAAAACTTTTCTGACACTTCTCTGACCACTCGAACTTAACATCTTTCCGCAGTAGCTTTGTCATTGGAGCTGCAATCATAGAAAAAACTTTCACGAAGCGTCTATAATAACCAGCAAGTCCCAGAAAGCTTCGAGCTTCAGAAACATTCTTCGGAGGTTTCCAATCTAGTATAGCTGATATTTTGCTCGGATCAACCCGAATACCTGATGCTGATACCACGTGACCCAAAAAACTAACTTCACTTAACTAAAACTAACATTTACTGAATTTCACATACAACTGCTTATCTCGCAACGTCTGCAAAACAAGTCTCAAATGTTCGGCATGTTCACCTTCACTATGAGAGTTGATCAGAATGTCATATATAAACACAACCACAAACCGGTCCAGATACGGTCAGAAGATCCGATTCATAAATCCATGAAAACAATTGGTGCATTAGTGAGCCCGAAAGGTATAACCAAAAACTCATAATGTCTGTACCTCGTTCTAAAAGCAGTCTTTGGCACATCTGAATCTTTAACTCACAACTGATAGTAACCTGATCTCAAATCTATCTTCGAAAATACTGTGGCCCCTTTCAGTTGATCAAACAGATCATCAATCCGTGGCAACGGATACTTATTCTTTATAGTCACCTTATTAAGCTGTCTATAATCAATGCACATTCTCATAGTTCCATCTTTCTTTTTCACAAACAACACAGGTGCACCCCATAGAGAGAAACTCTATCGTACGAAACCTCTATCTGTTAATTTTTGCAACTGAGCTTTCAATTCTTTTAATTCTGTAGGTGCCATTCTGTATGGGGCTATGGATATCAGAGTCGTCCTTGGTACTAACTCAATACCAAACTCTACTTCCCAAATAGGTGGCAAACCTGGTAATTCTTCTGGAGACACATCTAGATACTCATATACAACAGATACAGATTCAATGTTTCTTTCAGTCGCTTTACTATTGAGCACGTAGGCAAAGTAAGCTTCACACCCTTTTCTCACATATTTCTAAGCTAGCATCGAAGAAATCACTACTAGTAAACCGTACAAATTGCTAGATTCGATCTGAATAACTTCATCTTTCTGGCTCTGTAGATCAATGGTCTTTCTTTTACAATTCACAATAGCATCATGTAAAGTCAGCCAATCTATACCCAGAATTATATCAAACTCATCAAATGGCAGCAACATTAAATCAGCCGGAAAGCACAGATCTCGAACCATTAAGGGACAATTCTTACACACTTTATCAACCATAACACACCGGCCCAAGGGATTTGACACTCTAATCACAAACTTAGTAGACTCAACAGGTAGAGTCTTGCTGAATACTAATGTCTCACATACATAAGAATGAGTAGAACCAGGATCAATCAATGCAATTATATTAGTATCATACAGAGTAAATGTACCAGTAATAACATCAGGGGATGAAGCCTCCTCTCGCGCGCGAATAGCATCAGCTCTGGTAGGTGCACGAGCCTCAAATCTGACTACGGTATCTTTAGTCCCTCTCTGACTGCCACTCGTATTACCAGCATTTCTGGGTGGTCTACCTCGAGTTGCAGTATTACCCGATCTCGTATTTTGCACTGGATTTTCTTCAGCTAACATTGGGCAATCTCGAATATAATAATCTGTAGATCCGCAATTAAAACAGGCCCGATCATGCAGTCTACAACTGTCGGGATGTCGTTTACCATAGTGTTTACACTCAGGTTGATTTGATCTGACATTACCCACACTCGCTACTGAAATAGCTCTCGAGATCACTAGTGGTCTATTCTGATCCCGTCTAGGATAACCTGAAGTGGCTTTAGAACGGCTGAAATCATTTCGAAACTTCTTTGATGCCGTCTGGAATGACTTACCGGGTGTTCTTTTGCGTGCATCTCTAGCTTCAAAGTCAGCCTTTCTTTTTTCTTTCCCAAGCTCTTCAGCTTTGCAGGCTCGCTCAACAAGTACCACAAACTCTTTTATCTCAAGTATGCCAACTAGCAGTTTGATATCTTCATTCAACCCATCTTCAAATCTTTTACACATTATGGCTTCAGTGGAAACACACTCTCTGGCATGCCGACTGAGTCTCACGAATTTCCGCTCGTATTCCGTCACGGTCATCCGACCCTATTTCAGCTCCAGAAATTCTTTACGCTTCTGATCTATAAATCTCTGACTGATATATTTCTTACGGAACTCAGTCTGAAAGAATTCCCAGGTTACTTGCTCTCTCGGAACTACTGATACTAGGGTATTCACCAGTGGAATGCTGTGTCTCGAAGTAAAGATATGGCACATGTCAAGCACTCATCTGATGTACAGGACAGTTCATCAAACACACGGATGGTAATATCAAGGCAAAACTCGGCCCGCTCAGCATCATCATCATCGGTAGCCTTAAATTCTTCAGCCCCATGTTTCCTGATTTTATCAACAGGTAGCTTATATAATCTCAATGGATCACTTACTTGAGGTACTGCAGGCATCAAAGATGGATTAGTCGGGGTGGAGGTTGTTGTGCAGCCGGGTTAGTCCAGACATATTGAGTAAACCAATCGTTCATCATTTGATAGAAGGCTTGTTTAACCTCACTTTCTTGATAACTCGAAGTCAATCGAGAATCAGCCGGCGCTGTCCCTTGAGCGGGAGCAGGCGCTACACTCTCGACATCATCAGCTACAGCTCTATCGGGATCCATTTACTATATGAAAACACATTTCAAATGTCAAAAGTCATCACACTATCACAGTATATATTTATGGCATGTATAACTAAACTCACACATGCTACGTTAGTCCTAGAACCGACTAAATCGTAGCTCTGGTACCAATAAAATGTAAGACCCCTAACTTATATTCATCGTCGGGTTAAGGTTACGTGGAATTACCTGACAAAACTCAGTCAGCATGTTCACATATATAAATTGTTATTCGCGTATCAAATTATTCGCATTAATTTAAAATCAAAAACAATCACATATTCATTCCTATATACTAATTCACACATAAGGAAACACTTAACCAAATATAGTCAATTATGTTTTATTAATTATAATACATAAACAAACAATGCTACAAAGTTTCAATCATATCAATATTAATATCTTGTTTTTTTTTAATCATATATTTGAACCACCTGTTATGTAACAAAACCAATTTGCATGCATTTTACAATTAAAATATTTGAAATATAAAAGCATCAAATACTTGATATTCAAATCCCTATTTTTTTTAAAAAAATAAACATGTTTCCTTATTTCTTATGCCAACCATATATATATTTCACAACAGTTATTTATCTCACAAATTACTAAAGTAAAGTCATTATTAATAATCTACCGAATACACATTCAACCACTTATTAAAATTATTCATTAAAAATGTTATCAAAACATAAACCATTATATTTACCTAAAAAACGTGTAACATAGTTCCTAAATCAATTTAAATATCAAGGCCGAATACATACCAACCTAAACACTATTTTTAATCCAACTCACAAGTCAAATTATTTGACAAAAATATAAGTCATTAGTAAACCATACCAAACAATCAAACATAACCAATTTCAAGTAAGGGAATTAAGCCATTTTCGCATGACTTAAATTATACATAACTAAAGCCAATACTTCAAATATATATATCCCAGCCTATACATGCCATAATTTAAGTTTAGCTAATAAGGTACCAAAAACAGTAAATAGTGTGCTGAGCTTGGCTGACAGTCCTCAAGCTTGTAGCTTGACTCCAAAATCTATAAATCAGAGTAACATAAAACACAGAATAAGCTATCAAATCTTAGTAAGCTATAAGCAAATAAACAATTCAATAAAACATTCAACCTATCTTATTAACCCAAATTATGTTATCAAGACCAAAGCTTGTCTTTAAACCTATAAATAAGATACAATGGTACACTTCCATATACCATTTCGTTTTACCATGGCCGAATACTTACATAAGCCATTTTATTATCATTAATCAACATTTCTGATCCAAAATGTCACTAAATGATCAAGCATGCTTACCTTAAAAAAAATTAAAGAATTACTATTTGACATTATGTACTCATAATTCTCATTTGGCGGAATACTCATATAGGCACTTATCATGTTCGTAGAAAACTCCCAAAGGCAAATGGTCATAGTAAAATTTAATACATGCTCACCCAAATACAAAATTTTGAATATGAAAATAATATTGTATATTCATGCATTAACATATATAACCGAAAATACCTCATCATATTTACATATATAAATAAGTTATTCATGATATACTAACAATTCATTTAGCAAGCCAGATACACATAACGTACACAGTTTCTACTTTATTTGCGCCATACAAGTTTTATAACATAAAGTCATAATGTTTACGTAACTTACCTCAAGTAAGCAACATACTAATTTATTCCTGGCGCATAGCTCAATTATCACATTTGGAGCTCTATTTACCTCTGCCCGATGAACCATTCGAAATTGGATGGGACACTTGGATAATCACATAAGTCGTACAATGCCAACGTCCCAGACTTGGTCTTACATGTAGCCACAAATCGATGCCACTGTCCCAGACAGGGTCTTACTCGGAAACACATACTGGAACCACATATCAGTGCCATGGTCTTACTCGCAGGCATATATCAAAATCCTATGTCATGACATATGTATCCTAACTATTCATAAGGTTCATACGGGGTTTTCGGACGTCGTAACTCATCGAATCGAACTCGGAAGTGTAGTAGCCAAATTTAATCATATTCGAGCACAACATATTTAAATTTTAACATTTCATAACAGCATATAAATATAACATTTAATTTCCAAATAAACACATCTATTTGCTTATAAACTTACCTTGGACAACGAAAAATCGGTACGGATCGACTAGTCGACAACTTTTGACTTTCCCCGATCTAAATCTGATTTCTTTAGCTCTTGATCTAAACATATTCAAATTAAGCTCATTCAAACATATTTTCATTCAATTTAGTCTAAAAGCACATAAATAGGAAAATTACCATTTTACCCCTGACATTTACAATTTTTACAATTTAATCCCTATTGCACAAAATACAAAATACACAAAATTTCTCTATACTTATGTTGGGCCAAATTTTACCCACTCTCAAACAAGTCCATATATTCAATTTATTTCAGATTTTAGTCCCTCAAATTATTATTTTTGCAATTTTACTCCAATTACTCAAAATCATCAAAAACTCCAATACAAAATATGTTAATCTAAAACATATCTTTCATTTTTCATCATCAAACAACAAAAATCACAAGCTATCAATAATGGCACAACTTAAAATATTCATCAAAATCAAAAATTCAAGCATGGGCTTTGTAGTACTCGAAGCAACGATCTCAAAAACGTAAAAATTATCAAAAATCGATAAGAAAATGAACCTTGATTGAGCTTCCAAATAGGTCGAACCCTAGCTTATTCTTTCTTCTTTTCTTTTAACTTATATTCGGCAATGAAAAATAACTAAGACAAATATGTAAACTTTATTTTATGTTTATATTATATATGTTATAATAATTGAGTTTATATTATATATGTTATAATAATTGAATTACTTTTATAACTTTTTTTAATATAAAAATCACATAATATAAGTCTTAATCATCCCACTAATATGATTATGGGTTATTTACAACATAAATCCTTCACCTTTAAAAGCTACTAACAATTCGGCCCTTTATATATTAAACTACCAAAAATTTCAATTTATGCGATTAAGCCCTTTTATTTAATCGGATAACCAAACGATAAAATTAAATCACGAAAATTTCACAGATATAAATTCACACAAAATAAACACAAAAAATAATTTAAAAATATTTTTTCTACTTGAATTCGTGGTCTCGAAACCACCATTTCGGTTAGGGTCTAAATCGGGCTGTTACAGCCTGGCAGACAAGCATGTCATGTGGCAGTGTCGACAAGTTAGTATGTATGCCCTGTTTTGCCACGGCCTAGATACACGGGCATGTCTAATGCCGTGTGAGGCACACGGCCTGCTCACACGGGCGTGTGACCTGTATAAATTGGAAAACTATTTATGTTTTGAAAAATTTTGTATGAGTTCGGTTTAGTCCCGACCCCTTTCTAAAGCATGTTTAAGGTCTCGTTGGCCTATGTAAGGGACTCTATAAAGATGTGTGAATGCTATGTTGATTACTAAATGAATGCAAATTGTTCTGATATTTCTAGTAATGCCTCTTAACCCTAGTCCGGCGATGTATACGCGTTAGGGGTGTTATATTTGGTTGGTATCAGAGCTACGGTTTAGCCGATTCTAGGACGAACGTAGCATATGTGAGTCTAGCATAAAATGTCATATTTATGAACTGCGATAGTGTTATGAATCCTGACAATGAAAATGTGCTTTTATATAGTAAATGGATCCCGAACGAGATGTAGTTGATAATGTCGAGAGTTATGCGCCTGCTCCTGCTCAAGGAACAGCGCCATTCGAATCTAAACCTACTAGGAGTAGCCACGAGGGAGAGACTAGACAAGCCTTTTACCAAATGATGAACGACTGGTTCACGCAATATATTAGAACCAATCCGGTTGTGCCACAACCTTCACCCCCGCCTAATCCTCCACAAATCCCTGTCATGTCACAAGTGAATCTGACTTAGTTGAATAAGCCTCCAGTGGATAAAATTAGAAAATATGAGGCTGAAGAGTTCCGTGCTACTACTAATGATGATGCTGAGAGAGCCGAGTTCTGGTTAGAGAATACAATCTGAGTGTTTGATGAATTGTCATTGACTCCGAATGAATGTCTAAAATGTGTTGTTTCACTTTTGAGAGATAAGCATATTATTGGTAGAAAATGTTGATATCCGTAGTTCTGAGAGAACGAGTTACTTGGGATTTCTTTCAAACTGAATTCCAAAAGAAATGCATCAATCAGAGATTCATTGATCAAAAATGTAAAGAATTTCTTGAATTAAAACAAGGCCGTATGTCTCTTATAGAATACAAGCGAGAATTTGTGAGACTGACTCAGTATGCACGAGAATGTATTTCGACCGAAGCAATCATGTGTAAGAGATTCGAGGATGGTTTGAATGAAGACATCAAATTTTTAGTCGGGATTTTAGAAATAAAAGAATTTGTAGTGCTTGTTAAACAAGCTTGTAAAGCTAAAGAGCTTGGGAAAGAGAAAATAAGAGTTTATTTAGAAGCTAGAAATGTGAGAAAGAGATCCGCAAGTAAAGCATTTCAATCTGTGTCAAAGAAGTTCCGAGATGATTTTAGCCATTCAAAGGCTAATGTGGGATATTTGAGTAGAGATCGTGCAAGATCACATTTGAGCTTCAGAGCTCTAGCTACTTCTGTTGCAACTGTTGGAAATGTTCAATCCAATCAACCCGAGTGTAAACACTGTGGTAAAAGACATCTTGGCAATTGTAGACTGTATGATCGGACTTGTTTCAAATGTGGATCTTTAGATCATTTTATCTGTAATTGTCCCGAGTCTGTTAAGTAAGAGATTGTGCAAAATTCAAGATCGAGTAACACCTCAGCTCGAGGTAGACCTCCCAGAAATACGGGAAATGTGAGTGGTAGTCAGAGGGGAACTAAAGATATGACTATTAGATCTGAGGCTCGTACACCTGCCAGAGCCTCACCATTCGAGCTCGTAAGGAAGCTTCGTTACTCGATGTTATAACTAGTACTTTTACTCTTTATGATACTTCTGTGATTGCATTGATAGATCCAGGATCGATACATTCGTATATATGCATAAATTTAGTATCCAGTAAGACTTTTCCTGTAGAGTCTATTGAATTTGTGATTAGAGTATCGAGCCCCCTAGGTAGATGTGTTTTGGTTGATAAAGTTTGCAAGAATTGTCTGTTAATATTTCGAGACATTTGTTTTTCGACTGATATGATATTATTACCCTTTGATGAGTTTGATATAATTCTGGGTATGGATTGGTTAACTTTGCATGATGCTATTGTGAACTGCAAACAGAATACTATTGATTTGAGATGCAAGAATGATGAAATAGTCCAAATTGAATCTAGTGATTTGAATGGGTTACGGGCTGTGATTTCATCAATGAAAGCTCTGAGTATTGTGAGAAAAGGTTGTGAAGCTTACTTTGCCTATGTTATCGATTCAAAAGTAACAAAAAAGAAAGTGGAATCAGTGCCTGATGTTTGTGAATTCTCTTATGTGTTTCTTAAAGAACTTCTAGGATTACCTCCAATCCAAGAAGTTGAATTTGGCATTGAGTTAGTATCGCGAACTACACTGATTTTGATAGCTCTATATAGAATGGCTCTGACTGGATTAAAAGAATTAAAGCCTCAGTTGCAAGAGTTGACCGATAGAGGATTTCCACGACTGAGTTTCTCATCTTGGGGTGCACCATTTCTGTTTGTGAAAAAGAAAGACGGTACGATAGGAATGTGCATTGATTATAGTCAGGTGAACAAAGTGACTATCAAAAACAAATATCCTCTGCCTAGAATTGATGATTTGTTTGACTAGTTGAAAGGTACTATTGTGTTTTCAAATATAGATTTGAGATCAGGCTACTATCAATTGCGAGTAAAAGATTTAGACATTCCGTAAACTGCTTTCTGAATGAGATACAACCACTATGAATTCTCAGTTGTGCCTTTTGGATTAACAAATGTACCTGC
Source organism: Gossypium hirsutum (assembly GCF_007990345.1). NCBI lineage: Eukaryota > Viridiplantae > Streptophyta > Magnoliopsida > Malvales > Malvaceae > Gossypium > Gossypium hirsutum. The sequence continues at coordinate 69,369,244 of NC_053430.1, forward strand.
TATTTTTATGGACTTGATGAACAGAATTTTTAGACCGTACTTAGATTGATTTGTTGTTGTATTCATTGATGACATTTTGATTTATTCACATGATGAATCCGAGCATACCGAACATTTGAGAATAGTGTTACAGACTTTGCGTGATAAGCAATTGTATGCGAAGTTTAGCAAATGTGAATTATGGTTTCGTGAAGTTGGTTTTCTGGGCCATATTGTGACAGCATCAAGTATCCGAGTCAATTCAAGAAAAATTTCAACTATTCTAGATTAGAAGCCTCCGAGAAATGTTTCTGAAGTCCACAGTTTTCTGGGACTTGCCGATTATTACAGACGATTTGTAAAAGGCTTTTTAATGATCTCAACTCCATTGACAAAACTACTTCAAAAAGATGTAAAATTTGAATGGGCTGAAAAGTGTCAGAAAAGCTTTGATCAGTTGAAAGCCCTATTGACTGAAGCTCTGATATTAGTACAATCAGAATCAGGTAAAGAATTTGTGATCTACAGTGATGCTTCATTGAACGGTCTAGGTTGGGTTTTGATGCAAGAAGGAAAAGTTATAACCTATGCTTTAAGGTAGTTAAAGCCTCATGAAAAGAATTATCCGACACATGATCTAGAATTGGTGGCTATTTTGTTTGCTTTGAAGATTTGGTGCCACTATCTATTTGGTGAGAAATGTCACGCATATTCTGATCATAAAAGCTTAAAATATCTGATGACTCGGAAAGATTTGAATTGGCGACAGCGAAGATGGAGTTGTTAAAAGATTACGAGTTTGTATTTGACTACCATCCTGGAAAAGCAAATGTTGTGGCAGATGCTTTGTGTAACACCCCTAATCCATAACCGTCGCGCGGCATTAGACACGCCCATGTGTCTAAGCCATGGCAAAATAGAGCATAAATACTGACTTGCCACAGGCCTCAAGACACGCATGTGTACCAGGCCATGTGAAAATTAGGAAGGCTACTGACTTGGCTACACAGTCGACCACATGCCCGTGTGTCATCCCATGTGACACACACGACCAATAGACACGCCCGTGTGTCTAGGCTGTGTCAAAACTGAAGGGTATACTAACTTTAACTCGTAAGGCACTCCAGAGGACAAACGGCCGTGTAACGTGACCGTGTGTCACACACGGTTGAGACATATGCCCATGTGGACAAAGATAAGCCATTTGAATAGCCAAATTGCCACCCCAATTAGGTCAAAGCTACAAAAACCAAACTAAGCATATTTGTACACCAATTTCAGCTACAAACACCAAACTAAGCATATTTGTACACCAATTTCAGCTAGTCTCTATACTAAAACATACATTATTCATGCTTTTACATTATCACTAAATTCCAATCTCAATCCATCAACCAAAACATACCAAAACCTAAACTAAAATCATACCAAAACATATGTTTCAATACATCATTCAATCTCATGCTCAAAACTTACCAAAACTTATTAACATTGACCATTTGTTTTGGTCATCCAAAACATACCATATAATTCATAATGCCTTATATACCATATAACATTCCCAAGCATAAGTTTAAACACAAGCTAGACATATCATATGGCATGGTATAAACATTACAAAACATATCCAAAATACTTCTATCCTATACATGCCATACTTTACTATATACATTTCAAAAGTACCAAAACAAGGTTCGGTAGTGTGGTGACAATCCTTGATGATCCTCGAGCTCACAATAGCTTCGATATCTATAAAATAATGAAAACACACATAAAGTAAGCTTTCAAAAGCTTAGTAAGCTCGTACTAAATATAATCAACATTTTATATAATACAATACATCATCATCTAATAGAAACTTAGTAGTTTTCAAATCAATTATCAATTCTATTCCATCACAAATTAATATGTTCATACCAACTTATCAAGCTTTATACACATAGTATCATCTAACACATAGGTTTTGTACATACCTAAACTTTCCCGTATTTTTTCACTTTCATTCTTACCTCCCATTTGAATACATTGTCTCTTTCCGAAGTCTTTTCACGCTTTAAGAATTCGCACACTTAGTGCTTTAATGATTAGCCAAAGCTAAAATGATCCCGCACACTTAGTGCCATCTCAAATAGCTGAAGCTACCTCATTATCGCACACTTAGTGCCTAATATAGCCAAAGCTATTCCATTGCGCACACTTAGTGCTATTTATAACCACAACTATTTCCAAATCGCACACCTAGTGTCGAATACCTTCAATTTATCCACTTACAAAAACTATAGTAAAACATCTACACAATTCATGCATCTTCAAAGCATTAAAAGATGACTATAATATCATTTATTCCGTACGAACTTACCTAGTACTTGGAATTGTCGATTTGAATCGTCTACTCGATTACCTTCGACTTTCCTCGATCTAAATCTGAATTCCTCTTTTCTTGATCTATATGTATTCAAAATTATCCCATTTATTCACCAAGTCATTCAATTCAATCCACAAAGATACATTTAGAGCATTTTGCAAACTAGCCCTCACATTTTCACATTTTGACACTTTAGTCCCTAATCACAAAATCACAAAATACACATAATTTGCATATACTCATGCTTGGCCGAATTCTCCTAGTACTCATACTAGTCAACTTATTTCATTTTTTTCACATTTTAGTCCTTCTATTTACAAATTTCACTATTTAGCCCATTTTACTCAAATTCATCAAAAGTCCAAAGACAAAACATGTTAACCCAAAACATATCTTCCATTTATCAACAACTAGAATCACAAAACTCACAATTTCATCAATGGCACATTTCAAAATCGTAATCAAATTCAAAAATTGAGGCATGGGCTTAGTAAAACACAAAGCAACGGTCACAAAAACATAGAAATTATCAAAAACCAATCAAAATCCATACCTTAATTAAGGAAATCAATAGCCGAATGAAATGAAGCTAAAAACCCTTTCTTCTCTTCTATTTTCGGTAGAAAAAGATAAATAAAATGGCCATATTTTTATTTGTTTTGATTAATATTAACATATTAATCAATTTCCCATTTTGCCCTTATTTTATAACATAATTAGACCATTACTAAATGTCTATTTATGTCCATTAATATTTGTCAATAGGCTAATAACCACATAAGGACCCTTGCTTTATAAAAGCATGACAAATAGATACCTTTACAATATAGGAAGCTATTTTTTGCATTCAACAAATTCAAATATTGCTATCTCAAAGGATCTTCAGGCTCCCACGAGGCCTCTTCAATCACCGTGCCGATACCACATCACTTTCACCAACGAAATTCTCTTATTTCTTAGTTTTTTAACTTCACGAGCTAAGAAACGGGTCAGTTCTTTTTCATAAGTCATATCAGACTGAATTTCAATCTCAGACGAAGGAACCACATGCAAACGATTGGATCTGTATCGTTGAAGCATCGATACATGAAACACATCATGAATCTTTTATAACTCTGGTGGTAACAACAATCTATATTCTATTGGCCCAATACGCTCAGTAATCTCATACGACCCGAGGAACCTCAGACTCAATTTACCTTTTCTACCGAGCCGAAGCACTTTCTTCCACGGAGATTCTTTCAAAAACATTTTGTTGGCAACCTCAAACTCAAAGTCTTTCCTTTTCAAGTCTGTATAAGATTTCTGACGATAGAAAACTATTTTCAAATATCTCGGATCACTTTCACTTTCTGTTCAGTTTCTTTTATCAAATCAACCCCGTGTATCTTATTTTCGAGCTCAGTCCAATACAAAGGTGTACGACATTTGAGACATATAAAGCCTCGTATGATTCCATTTTAAAACTCGACTGAAAAATGTTATTGTAAGCAAATTCAATTAGAGGAAAATACTGTTCCCACGTAATTTCGAACTCAAGAATGCAACATCTCAACATATCCTTGAGTATCTGAATAATCTGCTCAGATTGACAGTCTGTTTACGGGTGAAAAGCAATCCTAAAATGCAATTTTGTACCCAGAGCATCTTGCAACTTCTTCCAGAATCGTGAAGTAAATCTCGGATCTCTATCTGACACTATAGTCAATGGCACACCATGTAATCTCACAATATCAGAAATGTATAACTCAGCTAATTTATCAAGCGAGTAATCGGATTGAACCGAAATAAAAATAGCAGATTTTGTCAATCGAGCAACTACAACCCAGATTGCATCTTTCTTTCTCAAAGATAGGGGCAAGCCTGAAACAAAGTCCATTGTCTCTGTGACAGCCCAAAATTGACCCTAGTCGGGGAGTGGTTTCGGGACCGCTAAACCGAGTCACCGAAAGGTTTGAATGTGATGTTTATTGTCTAGAATATGTAATCATGAATGTGTGAAAATTTCAAGTTTCGATTTAGTCGATTGCATGTGAATTTAGTCAATAGGACTTATATGAGAAAATTTTAAAATGTGATAGGTCAATGCATGAGAACCTATTAGTGCATGTGGAAGAAAAAGGGGACTTGCATGTCAAATTCCCCCTCCCTAAATAGTAGTGGCCGGCCATGACAAAGTGGATAGGCAAATGGTGATGGGTAAAACATATTATAAAAAGTTTATGACAACATGTTGTGTTAAGAACAATAAAATATGAGGGGAGTGGGCGGAGAAACCAAAGTTGTTTCATCCTTGCTCCCCCATTTTGCCGAAACTAGAAGAAAAAAAAAAGGCTTCATCCTCTTTGCTCTTCTTGACCGAAAAATCAAAGGAAGAAGAAAGAGTTCTCTTGCTTATGTTCGGTTTGGATGAGGATTAAGAAGAGGTAAGTACCTTGAAACCCTTGGAAAATTTTGTATAAAGAAGATGGTTAGTTCAAGTTCTAATCATTCCATGGCTTAAGTTTTGATTGTTAGGAGGTTTGATGTTTGGCCAAGTAGGTTGATTTGAGCTTTCGGTTGTGGTTGTCAAGGGAGGAAATGAGATTTTGTTTGTCTTCAACAATTGGTTGGTAAATAAGTGTTAAATGTGAGAAAATTTCGTTTGGGTAATTGAAATAAATAATTAGAGGCTTAATTATCAAAAGGTTTCGGTTTGATATCATTTTTATAAGCATAATTAGTTCAATTTGATAATAAGGTATGAGGTGATAAGTAAAATTTTCATGGTGGTTTAGGTTTAATGACATTCGGCTATGGATTAAAAGTGTTAGCTAATTCGGCATAAGAGTATAAATGTTAATCACTTTATATTTGAAGCCTTGAAGAATAGGTTGTGGAATATTAAATTGTTGAAGGTTAAATCTTTAAGCTTGGTTAATTTGGACATTCGGCTATTCTTATGACATTAGATACAAGGGTATGAAAGGTTATATATATATATAAGTTTAATTTATTCATGGTAACTTGGCATGTGGATTGGATATATGTTAGTTAATACATGCATTTGGAAGTGATGTGTTTAATAATTAGGTATACAGTTTGGTTTCATTATTGAGTATAAGGGTTAAGTGTTTAAAATTGCCTTTGATGTATACATGTTTATATTGAAATATTAAGGCTATGATAGCCAATTGAGGGTTTCGGCCAAAATATTCAAATAGATTGGTGTGAATGTTTGAGTGATGAATTTGACTCTTGTGTCGAGTTGGGATGATATCTGTATTTTTATAAATAACTAGCAAGGTAATTAAACTAGTTGATTTGTTTATTTAAGCTCAAGAACCTAAAGGAGAGGCGTCCAACAAGGGGAAATCGAAGGTCATCGAGTAGCCGACTCGGAATTATTTTACCCAACATAAAGTAAGTCATTAAGCATGTAGTTGGTATCATTTCAAATGGTCATAATGTTTATGTATTGATGCTGAATGGAATGAATAAATATACATATATATATATGCATGTACGTATGTGATGATGAAATTGTTGAATGAAAAGAGGTAAGATGTACTGAGTTGTTGATCTCGGCACTAAACGTGCGGGTATAACCATTTATGACCATGAGATTGGCGCTAAGTGCGCGGGATTAAATTGTACAGCACTAAGTGTGCGATTTGACTATGTTGCACTAAGTGTGCGAAATGAATATGATGCACTAAGTGTGCGAATTGACCATGCGGCACTAAGTGTGCGAGTTTGACTATGTAGCACTAAGTGTGCGATTTGATTACGTAGCACTAAGTGTGCGAGTTGATTATATAGCACTGAGTGTGCGGACTCAATATACATTCGTGAATCATTATGGACACTATGTGTGCGACACTATTGAGTCGATCGCGGACAGCGGATCGGGTAAGTGTCTTGAGTACATGGCTAATAGGTGCTATGCTTATACTTGGTGTTGAGCTCGGTAAGTTTGAACCTATGTGACAAATATACTTGAAGTCACGTACATAAAATTTATTGTAGGATGGGTGAAAGGCCGTTTAGTCGTTTGATTGTAACGAAAATAAATTGATTTATGAAAATGCCTCAATGTCCTATTGATGAGTATATGGAATGTGAATGCATGAATTGATATGAAACGGAATCGATAGGTTGGAGGAACTATGGTATGGTTCGGTATGGATGGAGTAAATTGTCTCTTCCATTTTGTTTCCTCTTGTGATAATGTTATTGATGGATGGTAGTGCATTGCTTATGACTTACTGAGTTATAAACTCACTCGGTGTTTCCTTGTCACCCATTATAGGTTGCTTGGACTCATCTATTTTTGCGGGGTCAGGCCGTCATCGAAGTCATCACACCGGATAGCAAGTTTTGGTACTTTCTTCTTAGTTGGCTTAGAAGAACATTTTGGCATGTATAAGCTATTACGTTGTGTTTGAACTTTGGCATGTAAACTTTAAGCCATGCGAAAATGGCACGAATGTTCGATTGAGTTGGATCAAGGGTAGGCATGAAATGGACCTAGTTACTTTCGTAACAGATGCTGGCAGCAGCAGTGTCATGAGATTGAAAAATAACTAAAAATAGTAGGAGTGGAATTAATTGATGAATAAATTATGTAATCGAAGCTCGATGAGTCTGTTTTCATGAGCAAGTAACGAAAAGATCATATGGGCAGTATATTAAGAGATAATCAGATTTTTGTGGGACAGGGCCAGAACGGTTTCTGGATTTCCTGCTCCGACTTTGGAAATTCATTATAAATTAACCAGAGATAATTAGGGGTCGTACCATATATGTACAGATTCCTCTCTGAGTCTAGTTTTCATAGAAACAAACTGCATCAGTATTGAAGCCCGGTGCAGGGAGATATCCAAGTCGAAATGGGCAAAGGTCAGTGTAGTCGACCCTGCAACATGGGAGACTTTGACTAATAAACTGTACTAATTGGCCTGACCAAAAATTCTAGAAAAAAATACATAGATGGGCACATGAGTCTAGTTTCTGGGAAAAATCACGAAACTGATTTTCGAGTTACGAAACTCAAGATATGATTTTTAAAACGACTGGTACACAGATTGGGCAGTGTCTGGAAAATAAATTTTATAAGGGGTTAAAGTCAGTTAACACCTCGTGTCCGACTCCGGTGTCGGTTTCGGGTTCGGGGTGTTACATTTGATTGGTATCAGAGCTATGGTTTAGTCGGTTCTAGGACTACCATAGCGCGTATGAGTCTAGCTATACATGCCGAATGTTAATGTTTAAATGTGTGATGACTTCTGACGGTTGAAATGTTTTTGTTTTGATTAGTAAATGGACCCCGGTGAAGAAAGAACCCTAGCGGATGACGTTGAGAGCGTAGCGGCTGCTCCTGCACAAGGGACGCCGCCTGTTGAACCTCAGTCATCCGCGAATAATCAAGGTGAGGGGGCTAAACAAGCCTTCTTTACCATGATGAATGAGTGGGTCGCGCAATATGCCCCAAACCAACCCGGCTGTCCAACAATTCCCAAATGTGAATAATCCACCCCAAGAGCCTGTAATGCCATCAGTCGCTGATCCTGTGAGGCTGAGTAAGCCACCTGTAGACTTGATTAGGAAGCGTGGGGCCGAGGAGTTCAAGGCCATAGTAACTGATGATGCCGAAAGGGCCGAGTTCTGGCTTGATAACACCATTCGGGTGTTCGATGAATTGTCATGCACACCCGACGAATGTCTAAAATGTGCTGTATCTTTGTTACGAGACTCAGCCTACTATTGGTGGAGGACCTTGATTTCCATAGTCCCGAACGAGCGAGTAACTTGGGACTTCTTTCAAACGGAATTCCGAAAGAAATTTATTAGCCAACGGTTCATTGATCAGAAGCGTAAGGAGTTCTTGGAACTCAAGCAAGGCCGTATGACTGTATCTGAATACGAACATGAATTCGTAAGACTCAGTAGGTATGCCCGGGAGTGTGTAGCTGATGAGGTTGCTATGTGCAAAAGATTCGAGGAAGGATTGAATGAAGATTTAAAGCTACTAATGGGTATTTTGGAAATAAAAGAATTCGTAACACTAGTCGAACGAGCCTGCAAGGCGGAAGAACTTGGAAAGGAGAAGAGGAAGGCTGAATTTGAAGCTAGAGATTATCGTAAAAGATCGACGGGTAAAGCTCCGTTCTCAGCTGTAAAGAAGTTCAGGGAGGACATTAATAAGTCGAGGGCGACTGCGGGAATTTCCATCAGGGCAAGACCATCGATGGGCTCCCGAGCTACTTCGGTAGCTAGTGTGGGCAATAATCGTCACGAGAAACCTGAATGTCCCCAATGTGGAAGACGACACCTAGGTGAATGTTGGGGCAAGTCTACTAGCAGGGCCTGTTACGGATGCGGTTCGAAGGACCACTTCATTAGAGATTGCACGGAGCTGGATGAGAAGAATAAGATTCAAGGTGCAAGACCTAGTGGAGTGACATCTAGAGGTAGACCACCGAGAATTTTAGGAGGCAGGGGTGGTAGTCAGAGGGGGGCCTCTGATACGGTCGATCGAGCCGAGAACCGTACTCCTGCTAGAGCATATGCCATTCGCGCACGAGAGGAGGCATCCTCCCCCGACGTCATCACTGGTACCTTCACTCTCTTTGATACTAATGTGATTGCATTGATTGACCCTGGTTCTACTCATTCATATGTATGCGAAACCTTAGCAACCAGTAAGACTCTACCTGTTGAGTCTACTGAGCTCGTAATTCGAGTATCAAACCCTTTGGGTCAATGCGTACTTGTTGATAAAGTGTGTAAGAGATGCCCTCTAATAATCCGAGAATCCTGTTTTCTGGCCGATTTGATGCTTTTGCCGTTCGACGAGTTTGATGTTATTCTTGGTCTGGATTGGTTAACCGCGCATGATGCGGTTGTGAATTGCAAAAGCAAGACTATTGATTTGAGGTGCGCAAATAACGAAATAATCCGAGTTGAGTCTGCGGACTTAAGGGGGTTGCCAGCTGTAATATCAGCAATGTTGGCCCAGAAATATGTAAGGAAAGGGTGCGAAGCATACCTCGCGTATGTACTTGATGACAAGGAGTTAGAAAAGAAACCCGAATCGGTGCCGGTGGTTTGTGAATACCCGGATGTTTTTCCTGAAGAGTTACCGGGTTTGCCACCTGTTCGGGAGGTAGAGTTTGGTATTGAGCTTGTACCTGGAACTACGCCAATTTCGATCGCTCCGTATCGTATGGCACTAACCGAGTTAAAAGAGTTGAAAGCTCAGTTGCAAGAATTGACGGATAGAGGTTTCGCTCGACCGAGTTTCTCACCTTGGGGTGCACCAGTATTGTTCGTGAAAAAGAAGGACGGAACCATGAGGTTGTGCATTGACTATCGTCAACTGAATAAAGTGACGATAAAGAATAAGTATCCGTTACCGCTTATTGATGATCTGTTCGATCAATTAAAGGGAGCATCGGTGTTTTTAAAGATAGATTTGAGATCGGGTTATTATCAGTTGCGGATTCGAGATTCGGACGTACCCAAAACTGCTTTCAGAACGAGGTACGGTCACTACGAGTTCTTAGTGATGCCGTTTGGGCTCACTAATGCCCCTGCGGTGTTTATGGATTTGATGAATCGGATCTTCAGGCCGTATTTGGATCGGTTCGTAGTTGTGTTTATTGATGACATCTTGGTCTATTCAAGAGATGAGACCGAACATGCTGAGCATCTGAGGCTAGTGTTGCAAATTTTGCGGGATAAGCAGTTATATGCTAAGTTCAGTAAGTGTGAGTTCTGGTTAAGAGAGGTTAGCTTCTTGGGTCATGTGGTATCCGCATCGGGTATTCGAGTTGACCCGAGCAAAATTTCAGCCATACTTAACTGGAAGCCTCCGAGAAATGTTACCGAAGTCCGGAGCTTTCTAGGGCTCGCCGATTATTACCGACGATTTGTCAAAGGTTTCTCGATGATAGCCACACCAATGACGAAGCTACTTCAAAAGGATGTTAAGTTCGAATGGACGGAGAAATGTCAGAAAAGCTTCGATCAACTGAAAACTCATTTGACTGAAGCTCCAATTTTGGTGCAACCCGAATCGGGTAAAGAGTTTGTCATTTATAGTGACGCATCCCTACTTGGGTTGGGTTGCATATTGATGCAAGAAGGTCGAGTTGTGGCCTATGCGTCGAGACAATTGAAGCCACACGAGAGAAATTATCCGACCCATGATCTCGAACTAGCCGCCATTGTGTTTGCATTGAAAATATGGCGACATTATTTGTTTGGTGAGAAGTGCCATGTGTTTTCGGATCACAAAAGTCTCAAATATTTGATGACTCAACGAGACTTGAATCTGCGACAAAGACGTTGGCTTGAGTTGTTGAAAGATTACGAGCTTGTCATTGATTACCACCCGGGAAAGGCTAATGTGGTTGCGGACGCCTTAAGCCAGAAATCACTGTTTGCTTTGCGAGCGATGAATGTACACTTGTCTGTTCTACCTGACAATGTGTTAGTAGCTGAATTAAAAGCCAAACCATTATTGACTCATCAAATTCGTGAAGCTCAGAAAGTCGATGATGAATTGGTTGCAAAACGAGCTGAGTGTGTTCCGAACAAGGAATCGGAGTTTCAGATTGATGATGATGGTTGTTTGAGGTTTAGAAGTCGTTTGTGTGTTCCAAGGAATTCGGAACTCATTCCGATGATTCTGAACGAAGCCCATTGTAGCCGAATGTCAATTCACCCGGGGAGCACGAAAATGTACAACGACTTGAAACGTCGGTTTTGGTGGCATGGTATGAAACGAGACATCTCCGACTTTGTTTCGAGATGTTTAATATGTCAACAAGTGAAAGCGGAACATCAAGTGCCTTCAGTGTTACTTCAGCCGATCATGATACCCGAGTGGAAATGGGACCGAGTCACAATGGACTTTGTGTCCGGACTGCCATTGTCCGCAAGTAAGAAGGATGCGATTTGGGTTGTTGTTGATAGGCTGACTAAGTTGGCTCACTTTATCCCCGTGCGTACGGATCTTTCATTGGATAAACTAGCCGAATTGTATGTCTCTCAGATTGTGAGATTACATGGAGTACCTATTTCTATCGTGTCGGATAGAGATCCGAGATTCACCTCGCGATTTTGGAAGAAATTGCAAGAAGCTTTGGGTACCAAGCTGCAATTTAGCACCGCTTTTCACCCCCAAACCGATGGTCAATCCGAGCGGATAATTCAGATACTTGAGGATATGTTGAGATGTTGCATCCTCGAGTTCAGTAGTTCATGGGAACGGTATTTACCTTTGATTGAATTCGCTTACAACAATAGTTTTCAATCAAGTATTAAGATGGCACCTTATGAGGCTTTGTACGGTCGTAAATGCCGTACGCCATTGTTTTGGACCGAGCTTGGTGAAAGTAAAATTTTCGGAGTTGATTTTATTAAAGGTGCCGAACAAAAAGTAAAGGTAATCCGCGAAAGTCTGAAGGTAGCCACAGATCGTCAAAAATCGTATGCGGATTTAAAACGAAAGGACATTGAATATCAGGTGGGAGATAAAGTGTTTCTTAAAGTGTCACCTTGGAAGAAGGTACTCAGATTTGGCCGTAAAGGCAAGTTGAGCCCAAGATTCATTGGGCCGTACGAAATTTCCGAACGAGTGGGGCCGGTTGCATATAGATTGATTTTGCCCCCTGAACTTGAAAGGATGCACGATGTCTTCCATGTTTCAATGCTTCGAGGTTATAGATCCGATCCGTCACATGTGATTAATCCCTCAGAAGTTGAAATTCAATCTGACTTGAGCTATGAAGAAGAACCGATTCGTATCCTAGCTCGTGAAGTGAAAGAGTTGCGAAATAAAAGGGTTCCGTTGGTTAAGGTGTTGTGGCTCAAACACGGGATCGAGGAAGCAACCTGGGAACCCGAGAGCTCGATGAAAGAACGATATCCAAACCTATTTACCGGTAAGATTTTCGAGGACGAAAATTTCTTAAGTGAGGGAGAGTTGTGACAGCCCAAAATTGACCCTAGTCGGGGAGTGGTTTCGGGACCGCTAAACCGAGTCACCGAAAGGTTTGAATGTGGTGTTTATTGTCTAGAATATGTAATCATGAATGTGTGAAATTTCAAGCTTCGATTTAGTCGATTGCATGTGAATTTAGTCAATAGGACTTATATGAGAAAATTTTAAATGTGGTAGGTCAATGCATGAGGACCTATTAGTGCATGTGGAAGAAAAGGGGACTTGCATGTCAAATTCCCCTCCCTAATAGTAGTGGCCGGCCATGACAAAGTGGATAGGCAAATGGTGATGGGTAAAACATATTATAAAAAGTTTATGAAACATGTTGTGTTAAGAACAATAAATATGAGGGAGTGGAGGAGAAACCAAAGTTGTTTCATCCTTGCTCCCCCATTTTGCCGAAACTAGAAGAAAAAAAAAAGGCTTCATCCTCTTTGCTCTTCTTGACCGAAAAATCAAAGGAAGAAGAAAGAGTTCTCTTGCTTATGTTCGGTTTGGATGAGGATTAAGAAGAGGTAAGTACCTTGAAACCCTTGGAAATTTTGTATAAAGAAGATGGTTAGTTCAAGTTCTAATCATTCCATGGCTTAAGTTTTGATTGTTAGGAGGTTTGATGTTTGGCCAAGTAGGTTGATTTGAGCTTTCGGTTGTGGTTGTCAAGGGAGGAAATGAGATTTTGTTTGTCTTCAACAATTGGTTGGTAAATAAGTGTTAAATGTGAGAAATTTCGTTTGGGTAATTGAAATAAATAATTAGAGGCTTAATTATCAAAAGGTTTCGGTTTGATATCATTTTTATAAGCATAATTAGTTCAATTTGATAATAAGGTATGAGGTGATAAGTAAAATTTTCATGGTGGTTTAGGTTTAATGACATTCGGCTATGGATTAAAAGTGTTAGCTAATTCGGCATAAGAGTATAAATGTTAATCACTTTATATTTGAAGCCTTGAAGAATAGGTTGTGGAATATTAAAGTGTTGAAGGTTAAATCTTTAAGCTTGGTTAATTTGGACATTCGGCTATTCTTATGACATTAGATACAAGGGTATGAAGGTTATATATATATATAAGTTTAATTTATTCATGGTAACTTGGCATGTGGATTGGATATATGTTAGTTAATACATGCATTTGGAAGTGATGTGTTTAATAATTAGGTAGACGGTTGGTTTCATTATTGAGTATAAGGTTAAGTGTTTAAAATTGCCTTTGATGTATACATGTTTATATTGAATATTAAGGCTATGATAGCCAATTGAGGGTTTCGGCCAAATATTCAAATAGATTGGTGTGAATGTTGAGTGATGAATTTGACTCTTGTGTCGAGTTGGGATGATATGTGTATTTTTATAATAACTAGCAGGTATAACTAGTTGATTTGTT
>NC_053430.1:69383462-69454288 GCF_007990345.1 Gossypium hirsutum
TAATATAATTCTTACCCTTCCTTCCATGTTTCGGTCAATTGTTCAAATTACCTCATAGCATGAACATTTTTTTTCAACTAATCTAGCATGCTCATTCGGCCTTAACAATGAACCTCTTCTCATACAAGGACAAAAATAAATCAAATGAACCTTCCATCTAAACCCCCTTTCTACCTTCTACTCATTCAATAATACATGTAAACAACTACTAATTCTAGCACTTTGATACACGGTTTAGTGTCCAACCATCATAAAAGTTTGAATCCTTCTTAATATTGTCAAAATACATTCACAAATTGACTTAAACATATAAGAAGATTTAACTAACACTTCAAAACTTACCTCCTACTAGCAAGATGTAGTGCCGAATTGCCTAAAGGAGAATTTTCCTTTTTCTCTTCTTTGGTTTCGGTTTTGGCAAGGTGGAGAAGAATATGAACACTCCTCTTTCCTTTTTCTCTTTTATTCCATTTTATTACAATTATTTTAAGTCATTTGTTAACTAAACAAAACATAATAAATTGGAATAAGTGGAGCACCATCACTCCTTGGCCGGCCACCCATCATCTTTTGGGCAATTTGACATGCAAAACCACTCTTTTGGTACATGCACTAATAGACCATTTGAATTAGACTATCATATTTTTACAATGTCTCAAATTGATCCCAATTAATAATTTCTCATGCAATTGGTAAAATTAGGGAGTGAAACTTCCACATACTCATGTTCACACATAATAAGCATAGAATATAGCAAGTAATTATTTTTACGACTCGGTCTTGTGGTCCCGAAACCACTTCCCGACTAGGGTAAATTTTGGGCTGTCACACGTCCAACAAGGGGAAATCGAAGGTCATCGAGTAGCCGACTCGGAATTATTTTACCCAACATAAAGTAAGTCATTAAGCATGTAGTTGGTATCATTTCAAATGGTCATAATGTTTATGTATTGATGCTGAATGGAATGAATAAATATACATATATATATATGCATGTACGTATGTGATGATGAAATTGTTGAATGAAAAGAGGTAAGATGTACTGAGTTGTTGATCTCGGCACTAAACGTGCGGGTATAACCATTTATGACCATGAGATTGGCGCTAAGTACGCGGGATTAAATTGTACAGCACTAAGTGTGCGATTTGACTATGTTGCACTAAGTGTGCGAAATGAATATGATGCACTAAGTGTGCGAATTGACCATGCGGCACTGAGTGTGCGAGTTTGACTATGTAGCACTAAGTGTGCGATTTGATTACGTAGCACTAAGTGTGCGAGTTGATTATATAGCACTGAGTGTGCGGACTCAATATACATTCGTGAATCATTATGGACACTATGTGTGCGACACTATTGAGTCGATCGCGGACAGCGGATCGGGTAAGTGTCTTGAGTACATGGCTAATAGGTGCTATGCTTATACTTGGTGTTGAGCTCGGTAAGTTTGAACCTATGTGACAAATATACTTGAAGTCACGTACATAAAATTTATCGTAGGATGGGTGAAAGGCCGTTTAGTCGTTTGATTGTAACGAAAATAAATTGATTTATGAAAATGCCTCAATGTCCTATTGATGAGTATATGGAATGTGAATGCATGAATTGATATGAAACGGAATCGATAGGTTGGAGGAACTATGGTATGGTTCGGTATGGATGGAGTAAATTGTCTCGTTCCATTTTGTTTCCTCTTGTGATAATGTTATTGATGGATGGTAGTGCATTGCTTATGACTTACTGAGTTATAAACTCACTCGGTGTTTCCTTGTCACCCATTATAGGTTGCTTGGACTCATCTATTTTTGCGGGGTCAGGCCGTCATCGAAGTCATCACACCGGATAGCAAGTTTTGGTACTTTCTTCTTAGTTGGCTTAGAAGAACATTTTGGCATGTATAAGCTATTACGTTGTGTTTGAACTTTGGCATGTAAACTTTAAGCCATGCGAAAATGGCACGAATGTTCGATTGAGTTGGATCAAGGGTAGGCATGAAATGGACCTAGTTACTTTCGTAACAGATGCTGGCAGCAGCAGTGTCATGAGATTGAAAAATCACTAAAAATAGTAGGAGTGGAATTAATTGATGAATAAATTATGTAATCGAAGCTCGATGAGTCTGTTTTCATGAGGAAGTAACAAAAAGATCATATGGGCAGTATATTAAGAGATAATCAGATTTTTGTGGGACAGGGCCAGAACGGTTTCTGGATTTCCTGCTCCGACTTTGGAAATTCATTATAAATTAACCAGAGATAATTAGGGGTAGTACCATATATGTACAGATTCCTCTCTGAGTCTAGTTTTCATAGAAACAAATGGCATCAGTATTGAAGCCCCGTGCAGGGAGATATCCAAGTCGTAATGGGCAAAGGTCAGTGTAGTCGACCCCTGCAACATGGGAGACTTTGACTAATAAACTGTACTAATTGGCCCGACCAAAAATTCTAGAAAAAAATACATAGATGGGCACATGAGTCTAGTTTCTGGGAAAAATCACGAAACTGATTTTCGAGTTACGAAACTCAAGATATGATTTTTAAAACGACTGGTACACAGATTGGGCAGTGTCTGGAAAATAAATTTTATAAGGGGTTAAAGTCAGTTAACACCTCGTGTCCGACTCCGGTGTCGGTTTCGGGTTCGGGGTGTTACAGTCTCTCTTTTCTAATTCCATTCTAGAACCGTAATCGGTTGTAACAAACCGGATGGCACCTGATGCTCAGCTTTAACTTGTTGACAGATCAAAAAATTACAACCAAAGTCAGAGATATCTATTTTCATTCCAAATCACCAGTAACGTTGTTTCAAATCATTGTGCATCTTTGTACTACACGGATGCATAGATAGCCGACTATTGTGAGCTTCATTCAAAATTATCTGAATTAACTCTGGATCTTTTGGAACACAAATTCTATCTCGGAATCTCAGACAATCATCTTTATCAACTCTGAATTCTGAATCAGACTCTAAATCACACTGAGCTCGTCTTGCTAAAATCTCATTATCAATCTTCTGAGCTTTGATAATCTACTGTAAAAACAAAGGTTTTGCTTTTAATTCAGCTAAAACTGAACCATCTTAGACAGAACCAAATGAGCATTCATTGCACCTAGATCAAACAATGATTTTTGATTCCAAGCTTTTGCAACAACATTTGCCTTACCCGGATGATAATCAATCACAAGATCATATTCTTTTAACAGTTCTAACCATCTTTTCTGTCGTAAATTCAAATCTTTTTGTGTCATCAGATATTTCAAACTTTTATGATCAGAATATATGAGAATTTATCACCAAACAGATAGTGGCGCCAAATCTTCAAAGCAAACACCATCACAGCCAACTCAAGATCATGCGTCAGATAGTTCTTTTCGTGCGGCTTCAACTGTCTTCAAGCATAAGAAATGACTTTGTCTTCTTGCATTAAAACACATCCCAGTCCAATCAATGAAGCATCACTGTAGATCACAAATTCTTTACCTGATTCGGGTTGTATCAATACCGGAGCTTCAGTCAACAAAGATTTCAACTGATCAAAGCGGTTCTAACACATTTCAAACCATTCAAACTTCATTTCTTTCTGAAGTAGCTTCATTAACGGAGTCGCAATCATAAAAAATCCTTTTACGAACCTTCTATAATAACCAACAAGTCCCAGAAAACTACAAACTTTAGAAACATTTCTCAGAGGTTTCCTATCCGAAATAGCAGAAATTTTGCTTGGACCAACTCAGATACCAGATGCTGATTCTTCAAAGCATTAAAAGATGACTATAATATCATTTATTCCATACGAACTTACCTCGTACTCGGAATTGTCGATTTGAATCGTCTACTCGATTATCTTCGACTTTCCTCAGTCTAAATCCAAATTCCTCTTTTCTTGAGCTATATGTATTCAAAATTAACCCGTTTATTCACCAAGTCATTCAATTCAATCCACAAACATACATTTAGGGCATTTTGTAAACTAGCCCTCACATTTTCACATTTTGACACTTTAGTCCCTAATCACAAAATCACAAAATACACATAATTTGTTTATACTCATACTTGGCCGAATTCTCCTCGTACTCATACTAGTCAACATATTTCATTTATTTCACATTTTAGTGCCTAAATTTACAAATTTCACAATTTAGCCCATTTTACTGAAATTCATCAAAAATCCAAAGACAAAACATGTTAACCCAAAACATATCTTCCATTTATCAACAACTAGCATCACAAAAACTCACAATTTCATCAATGGCAGATTTCAAAATCATAATCAAATTTAGAAATTGAGGCGTGGGCTTAGTAAGACACAAAGGAACGATCAAAAAAACGTAGAAATTATCAAAAACCAAATAAAATCCATACATTAATTAAGGAAATCAATGGTTGAATGAAATGAAGCTGAAAACCCTTTCTTCTCTTCTATTTTTGGCAGAAAAAGATGAATAAAATGGCCACATTTTTATTTGTTTTGATTAATATTAACATATTAATCAATTTCCCAATTTGCCCTTATTTTATAACATAATTAAACCATTACCAAATGTCTATTTATGTCCATTAATCTTGCCAATAAGCTAATAACCACATAAGGACCCTTGCTTTATAAAACCATGACAAATAGATACCTTTACAATATAGGAAGCTATTTTTGCATTACATGCAATTAGATCCTTTTTATCTAATTGAGCATACAAACAAATAAATTTTCATACGAAACTTTCACACATACGAATTCACATACCATAAGCACGGAAATAATATTTAAAATATTTTTCTGACTCGAATTTCTGGTCCTGAAACCACTATTCTGACTAGGGTCTAAACTAGACTGTTACAATTCTCCCCCTTAGGGATTTTCATCCCTAAAAATCTTACTGTTTAAGAAATTCGGATATTGCTGTCTCATAGCATCTTCAGGCTCCCATGTGGCCTCTTCAATATCGTCCCGATACCATATCACTTTCACTAACAAAATTCTCTTATTTCTTAGTTCTTTAACTTCGCGAGCTAAGATACAGGCCGGTTCTTTTTCATAAGTCATATCAAACTGAATTTTAATCTCAGACGAAGGAAACACATGCAAACGATTAGATCTGTATCATCGAACCATTGATACGTGAAACACATCATGAATCTTTTAAATTTGGTGGTAACAACAATCTATATGCTACCGGCCCAATACGCTCAGTAATCTCATACGGCCCGAGGAACCTTGGACTCAATTTACCTTTTCTACCGAGCCGAAGCACTTTCTTCCACGGAGATACTTTCAAAAACATTTTGTTGCCAACCTCAAACTCAAAGTCTTTTCTTTTCAAGTCTGTATAAGATTTCTGACGGTCGGATACTATTTTCAAACTATCTCAGATCACTTTCACTTTCTATTCAGTTTCTTTTATCAAATTGACCCCGTGTATCTTATTTTCGAGCTCAGTCCAATACAAAGGTGTACGACATTTGTGACCATATAAAGCCTCGCATGATGCCATTTTAAAACTCGACTAAAAAATGTTATTATAAGCGAATTCAATCAGAGGAAAATATTGTTACCACGTACATTCAAACTCAAGAATGCAACATCTCAACATATCCTTGAGTATCTGAATAATCCGCTCAGATTGACCATCCGTTTACGGGTGAAAAGCAGTACTAAAATGCAATTTTGTACCCAGAGCATCTTGTAACTTCTTCTAGAATCGTGAAGTAAATCTCAGATCTCTATCTGACACTATAGACAATGCCACACCATGTAATCTCACAATATCAGAAATGTATAACTCAGCTAATTTATCAAGCGAGTAATCGGATTGAACTTGAATAAAATGAGCAGATTTCGTCAATCGATCAACTACAACCCAGATTGCATCTTTCTTTCTTAGAGATAGGGGCAAGCCTGAAACAAAGTCCATTGTCTCTCTATTCTATTTCCATTCTAGAACCGTAATCGGTTGTAACAAACCGGATGGCACCTGATGTTCAGCTTTAACTTGTTGACAGATCAAAAATTTAGAAACAAAGTCAGAGATATCTATTTTCATTCCAGATCACCAATAATGTTGTTTCAAATCATTGTACATTTTTGTACTACACAGATGCACAGATAGCCGACTATTGTGAGCTTCATTCAAAATCATCAAAATTAACTCTGGATTTTTTGGAACACAAATTCTATCTCAGAATCTCAGACAATCATCTTTATCAACTCTGAATTCTGAATCAGACTCTAAATCACACTGAGCTCGTCTTGCTAAAATCTCATTATCAATCTTCTAAGCTTTGATAATCTACTGTGAAAACAAAGGTCTTTCTTTTAATTCAACTAAAACTGAACCATCTCAGACAGAACCAAATGAGCATTCATTGCACATAGAGCAAACAATGATTTTTGACTCCAAGCTTCTGCAACAACATTTGCCTTACCCGGATGATAATCAATCACAAGGTCATATTCTTTTAGCAATTCTAACCATCTTATCTGTCGCAAATTCAAATCTTTTTGTGTCATCAGATATTTCAAACTTTTATGATCAGAATATACGTGACATTTATCACCAAACAGATAGTGGCGCCAAATCTTCAAAGCAAACACCATCACAGCCAACTCAAGATCATGCGTCGGATAGTTCTTTTCGTACGGCTTCAACTATCTTGAAGCATAAGCAATGACTTTGCCTTCTTGCCTTAAAACACATCCCAGTCCGATCAACAAAGCATCACTGTAGATCACAAATTCTTTACCTGATTCGGGTTGTATCAAACCGGAGCTTCAGTCAACAAAGTTTTCAACTGATCAAAGCTATTCTGTCACTTTTCAAACCATTCAAACTTCATTTATTTCTGAAGTAGCTTCGTTAACAGAGTCGCAATCATAAAAAAACCTTTTACGAACCTTCTATAATAACCAGCAAGTCCCAGAAAACTACAAACTTTAGAAACATTTCTTAGAGGTTTCGAATCCAAAATAGCAGAAATTTTGCTTGGACCAACTCGGATACCAGATGCTTATTCTTCAAACCATTAAAAGATGACTATAATATCATTTATTCCGTAAGAACTTACCTCGTACTCGGAATTGTCGTTTTGAATCGTCTACTCGATTATCTTCGACTTTCCTCAGTCTAAATCCAAATTCCTCTTTTCTTGAGCTATATGTATTCAAAATTAACCCGTTTATTCACCAAGCCATTCAATTCAATCCACAAACATACATTTAGGGCATTTTGTAAACTAGCCCTCACATTTTCACATTTTGACACTTTAGTCCCTAATCACAAAATCACAAAATACACATAATTATCTTATACTCATGCTTGGCCGAATTCTCCTCGGACTCATACTAGTCAACATATTTCATTTATTTCACATTTTAGTGCCTCAATTTACAAATTTCACAATTTAGCCCATTTTACTCAAATTCATCAAAAATCCAAAGACAAAAAATGTTAACCCAAAACATATCTTCCACTTATAAAATACTAGCACTACAAAACTCACAATTTCATCAATGGCACATTTCAAAATCGTAATCAAATTCAGAAATTGAGGCATGGGCTTAGTAAAACACAAAGGTACGATCAGAAAAACGTAGAAATTATCAAAAACCAAACAAAATCCATACCTTAATTAAGGAAATCAATGGCCGAATCAAATGAAGCTAAAAACCCTTTCTTCTCTTCTATTTTTGGTAGAAAAAGATGAATAAAATGGCCACATTTTTATTTGTTTTGATTAATATTAACATATTAATCAATTTCCTAATTTGCCCTTATTTTATAACATAATTAAACCAGTACCAAATGTTTATTTGTGGCCATTAATCTTGTCAATAGGCTAACAACCACATAAGGACCCTTGCTTTATAAAACCATGACAAGTAGATACCTTTAGAATATAGGAAGCTACTTTTGCATTACATGCAATTAGATCCTTTTTATCTAATTGAGCATGCAAACAAATAAATTTTCATACGAAACTTTCACACATATGAATTCACATACCATAAGCACGGAAATAATATTTAAAATATTTTTCTGACTCGAATTTGTCGTCCTGAAACCACTATTCCGACTAGGGTCTAAACTGGACTGTTACAATTCTCCCCCTTAAGGATTTTCATCCCCAAAAATCTTACCGTTGAACAAATTCGGATATTTTTGTCTCATAGCATCTTCAGGCTCCCACGTGCCCTCTTCAATATCGTGCCTATACCACATCACTTTCACTAACGGAATTCTCTTATTTCTTAGTTCTTTAACTTTGCGAGCTAAGATACAAGTCGGTTCTTCTTCATAAGTCATATCAGACTGAATTTCAATCTCAGACGAAGGAATCACATGCGAAGGATTTGGTCTGTATCGTCGAATCATCGATACGTGAAACACATCATGAATCTTTTCTAACCCTGGTGGTAACAACAATCTATATGCTACCAGCTCAATACGCTTGGTATTCTCATACGACTCGAGGAATTTCAGACTCAATTTACCTTTTCTATCGAGCCGAAGTACTCAATTTACACTTTCAAAAACATTTTGTCACCAACCTCAAACTCAAAGTCTTTTCTTTTAAAGTCTGTATAAGATTTCTGACAATCGGAAACTATTTTCAAAGTATCTCGGATCACTTTCACTTTATGTTCAGTTTCTTTTATCAAATCAACCCCGTGTATCTTATTTTCGAGCTCAGTCCAATACAAAGGTGTACGACATTTGCGACCATGTAAAGCCTCGTATGATGCCATTTTAATACTCTACAGAAAAATGTTATTATAAGTGAATTCAATCAAAGGCAAATACTGTTCCCACATACATTCAAACTCAAGAATGCAACATCTCAACATATCCTTGAGTATTTGAATAATTCGCTCAGATTGACCATCTGTTTACGGGTGAAAAGTAGTACTGAAATGTAATTTTTTACCTAGAGCATCTTGTAACTTCTTCTAGAATCGTGAAGTAAATCTCAAATCTCTATCTGACACTATAGACAATGGCACACCATGTAATCTCACAATATCAGTAATGTATAACTCAGCTAATTTATCAAGCGAGTAATCAGATTGAACCGGAATAAAATGAGCATATTTTGTCACTCGATCAACTACAACCCAGATTGCATCTTTCTTTCTCAGAGATAGGGGTAAGCTCGAAACGAAGTCCATTGTCACTCTATTCCATTTCCATTCTAGAACTGTAATCGGTTGTAACAAACCAGATGGCACCTGATGTTCAGCTTTAACTTGTTGACATATCAAAAATTTAGAAACAAAGTTAAAGATATCTCTTTTCGTTCCAGATCACCAGAAATGTTGTTTCAAATCATTGTACATTTTTGTACTACACGGATGCACAAATAGCCGACTATTGTGAGCTTCATTCAAAATCATCTAAATTAATTCTGGATTTTTTGGAACACAAATTCTATGTCGAAATCTCAAACAATCGTCTTTATCAACTCTGAATTCTGAATCAGACTCTAAATCACACTAAGCTCATCTTTCTAAAATCTCATTTTCAATCTTCTGAGCTTTGATAATCTGCATTAAAAACAAAGGTCTCACTTTTAATTTAGCTAAAACTGAGCCATCTCAGACAAAACCAAATGAGCATTCATTGCATGCAGAGCAAACAATGATTTTTGACTCCAAGCTTCTGCAACAACATTTTCCTTACCCAGATGATAATCAATCACAAGGTCATAGTCTTTTAGTAGTTCTAACCATCTTCTCTGTTGCAAATTCAAATCTTTCTGTGTCATCAGATATTTCAAACTTTTATGATCAGAATATACGTGACATTTGTCACCAAACAGATAGTGGCGCCAAATATTCAAGGCAAACACAATCGCAGCCAACTCAAGATCATGAGTTGGATAGTTCTTTTCGTGCGACTTCAACTGTCTTGAAGCATAAGCAATTACTTTGCCTTCTTGCGTTAAAACACATCCCAGTTCGATCAAAGAAGCATCATTGTAGGTCACAAATTCTTTACCCGATTTGGGTTGTATCAATACCGGAGCTTCAGTCAACAAAGTTTTCAACTGATCAAAGCTATTCTGACACTTTTCAGACCATTCAAACTTTACATCTTTCTGAAGTAGCTTCGTTAAAGGAGTCGCAAACATAAAAAAGCCTTTTACGAACCTTCTATAATAATTGGAAAGTCCTCGAAAACTACAAACTTTAGAAACATTTCTCAGAGGTTTCCAATCCAAAATAGCAGAAATTTTGCTTGGACCAACTCGAATACCAGATGTTGATACAATATGATCCAGAAAACCAACTTACTGAACTTCGCGTACAATTTCTTATCACGTAAAGTCTGTAGCACAATTCTCAAATACTTGGCATGTTCGGTTTCATCACAAGAGTAAATCAATATATCATCAATAAATACAACAACAAATCGATCTAAATACGGTCTAAAAATTCTGTTCATCAAATCCATAAAGATAGCAGGTGCATTAGTCAATCTGAAAGGCATAACTAAAAATTCATAGTGGCCATACCTCGTTCGGAATGTAGTTTTCGGAATGTCTGAGTCTTTCACTCGCAACTGATAATAGCCTGATCTCAAATCTATTTTCGAAAACATAGCAGCGACTTTCAACTGATCAAATAAATCATCAATTCGGGGTAGAGGATACTTATTCTTGATAGTCACTTTGTTCAACTGATGATAATCTATACACATTCTCATCATAACGTCTTTCTTTTTCACAAACAGAACCAGAGCACCCCAAGGTGAGAAACTCGGTTTAGCAAATCCTCTACCAGTTAACTCTTGCAACTGAGACTTTAATTCTTTTAATTTAGTCGGAGCCATTCTGTACGTACCTATTGAAATTGAAGTAGTTCCCGGTACTAACTCAATACCAAATTCAAATTCTTTGATCGGAGGTAATCCTAGAAGTTCTTCAAGAAACACATCAGGGAATTCACGTACAACAGGCACTGATTCAACTTTCCTTTCTGACACTTTCGAATTGATCACATAAGCAAAATAGGCTTCACAACCCTTTCTCACAATACTCAAAGCTTTCATCGAAGATATCACAGTAGACAATCCATTCAAATCACTAGATTCAATTCTGACTATTTCATCATTCTTGTATCTCAAATTAATAGTTTTTCATTTGCAGTTCACAATAACATCATGCAAAGTTAGCCAATCCATGCCCAGAATTATATCAAACTCATCAAAAGGTAATAACATCAGATCAGCCGAAAAATAAGTGCCTCAAAACATTAATGGGAAATTCTTACTGACTTTATCAACCAAAGCACATCTGACTAGGGGGTTTGAAACTCTAATTACAAATTCAGTAGACTCTACAGGAAATGTCTTATTGTTCACTAAGTTCATGCATATATACAAATGTGTTGATCCAGGATCTATCAAAGCAATCATAGAAGTATCATAAAGAGTGAATGTACCCGTAATCACATTTGGGAACGAAGCATCCTCACGAGCTCGGATAGCATAGGCTCTAGCAGGTGCACGAGCCTTGGATCTAACAGTTGTATCTTTTGTTTACATTTTTCATATTTCTTGGAGGTCTACCACGAGAAATGTTGCACTTGGCCTCTGATTCTGAAAATTATCTTTTTCAGCTAAATCTGAGCAATCTTTTATAAAGTGATCTCGTGAACCACAACTATAACAAGCTCGGTTATTACTTATTTCCCAGAATTCTCCAAAATGTCTTCTTCCACATTGATTACACTCAGGCTTTTCATTCTTTACATTACCAACACTAGCAACAAACGTAGCTGGAGCTTTGAAATTCGAATGCGATCTAGCACGATCTCTATTTGAATATCCCACATTAGCATTTGAACGGCTATTATCATTTCGAAATTTCTTTGATACAGATTGAAATCATTTGCCCTATGATCTCTTTCGTATTTCTCTAGCTTCAGAATTGGCTTCTCTTTTCTCTTTCCCGAGATCTTCGGCTTTACATGCTCGTTCAATAAGCACAATGAATTCTTTAATCTCAAGAATCCAGACTAACAAATAGATATCTTCGTTCAAACCATCCTCAAATATTTTGCACAATATTTCCTCAGTAGATACACATTCACGAGCATACTAACTCAATCTTACAAATTTTCGCTCGTATTCTGTAACAAGCATACGACCTTATTTAAGCTCAAGAAACTCTTTACGTTTCTAGTCGATAAATCTCTGACTCATGTATTTCTTCCAGAATTCAGCTTGAAAGAAATCCCAGGTAACTCGCTCACTCAGAACTACCGATATTAAACTTTTCCACTTGTGATATGCTGTATCCCAAGAGTGAAACGACACATTTTATGCATTCTTCAGGTTTAAATGACAGTTTATCAAATGCTCGTATTGTATTCTCTAACCAGAACTCAGCCCTTTTAGCATCATCATTTGTTGTAGCTCGAAACTCTTTGGCCCCATACTTTCTGATCTTATCTACCGAAGGCTTACTTAATTGAACCGGGTTAACTGATGGCATAGCAGGAGCTTATGGAGGATTAACTGGAGGTGGAGGTTGTTGTACAGTCGGATTGGTTCTAATATACTGGCTAAACCAATCGTTCATCATTTGATAGAATGATTATCTAGCCTCACAATTACGACTACTTGTAGCCAGTCTAGAATTGGATGGCACCATCCCCTACACGGGAGCAGGCGCATTGCTTTCGACATCGTTCACTATGGCTCGTTCAGGATCCATTTGCTATATAAAAGAACATTTTCAATGTTAGGATTTATCACAATATCACAGTTCATAAATATGGCATGTATAGCTAGACTCACATACGAGTAAAATTCAGAGCTATGGTTTAGTCGGTTCTAGGACTACCATAGCACCTATGAGTCTAGCTATACATGCCATAATGTTAATGTTTAAAAGGGTGATGACTTCTGACGGTTGAAATGTTTTTGTCTTGATTAGTAAATGGATCCCGGTGAAGAAAGAACCCTAGCGGATGACGTTGAGAGCGTAGCGGCTGCTCCTGCACAAGGGACGCCGCCTGTTGAACCTCAGTCATCTGCGAATAATCAAGGTGAGGGGGCTAAACAAGCCTTCTTTACCATGATGAATGAGTGGGTCGCGCAATATGCCCGAGCCAACCCGGCTGTCCAACAATTCCCAAATTTGAATAATCCACCCCAAGAGCCTGTAAGGCCATCAGTCGCTGATCCTGTGAGGCTGAGTAAGCCACCTGTAGACTTGATTAGGAAGCGTGGGGCTGAGGAGTTCAAGGCCATAGTAACTGATGACGCCGAAAGGGCTGAGTTCTGGCTTGATAACACCATTCGGGTGTTCGATGAATTGTCATGCACACCCGATGAATGTCTAAAATGTGCTGTATCTTTGTTGTGAGACTCAGCCTACTATTGGTGGAGGACCTTGATTTCCATAGTCTCGAACGAGCGAGTAACTTGGGACTTCTTTCAAACGGAATTCCGGAAGAAATTTATTAGCCAACGGTTCATTGACCAGAAACGTAAGGAGTTCTTGGAACTCAAGCAAGGCCGTATGACTGTATCTGAATACGAACATGAATTCGTAAGACTTAGTAGGTATGCCCGGGAGTGTGTAGCTGATGAGGTTGCTATGTGCAAAAGATTCGAGGAAGGATTGAATGAAGATTTAAAGCTACTAACGGGTATTTTGGAAATAAAGGAATTCGTAACACTAGTCGAACGAGCCTGCAAGGCGGAGGAACTTGGCAAGGAGAAGAGGAAGGCTGAATTTGAAGCTAGAGATTATCGTAAAAGATCGACGGGTAAAGCTCCGTTCTCAGCTGTGAAGAAGTTCAGGGAGGACATTAATAAGTCGAGGGCGACTGCGGGAATTTCCATCAGGGCAAGACCATCGATGGGCTCCCGAGCTACTTCGGTAGCTAGTGTGGGCAATAATCGTCACGAGAAACCTGAATGTCCCCAATGTGGAAGACGACACCTAGGTGAATGTTGGGGCAAGTCTACTAACAGGGCCTGTTACGGATGCGGTTCGAAGGACCACTTCATTAGAGATTGCACGGAGCTGGATGAGAAGAATAAGATTCAAGGTGCAAGACCTAGTGGAGTGACATCTAGAGGTAGACCACCGAGAATATTAGGAGGCAGGGGTGGTAGTCAGAGGGGGGCCTCTGATACGGCCGATCGCGCCGAGAACCGTACTCCTGCTAGAGCATATGCCATTCGCGCACAAGAGGAGGCATCCTCCCCCGACGTCATCACTGGTACCTTCACTCTCTTTGATACTAATGTGATTGCATTGATTGACCCTGGTTCTACTCATTCATATGTATGCGAAACCTTAGCAACCAGTAAGACTCTACCTGTTGAGTCTACTGAGCTCGTAATTCGAGTATCAAACCCTTTGGGTCAATGCGTACTTGTTGATAAAGTGTGTAAGAGATGCCCTCTAATAATCCGAGAATCCTGTTTTCCGGCTGATTTGATGCTTTTGCCGTTCGACGAGTTTGATGTTATTCTTGGTTTGGATTGGTTAACCGCGCATGATGCGGTTGTGCATTGCAAAAGCAAGACTATCGATTTGAGGTGCGCAAATAACGAGATAATCCGTGTTGAGTCTGCGGACTTAAGGGGGTTGCTAGCTGTAATATCAGCAATGTTGGCCCAGAAATATGTAAGGAAAGGGTGCGAAGCATACCTCGCGTATGTACTTGATGACAAGGAGTTAGAAAAGAAACTCGAATCGGTGTCGGTGGTCTGTGAATACCCGGATGTTTTTCCTGAAGAGTTATCGGGTTTGCCACCTGTTCGGGAGGTAGAGTTTGGTATTGAGCTTGTACCTGGAACTACGCCTATTTCGATCGCTCCGTATCGTATGGCACTAACCGAGTTAAAAGAGTTGAAAGCTCAGTTGCAAGAATTGACGGATAGAGGTTTCGCTCGACCGAGTTTCTCACCTTGGGGTGCACCAGTATTGTTCGTGAAAAAGAAGGACGGAACCATGAGGTTGTGCATTGATTATCGTCAACTGAATAAAGTGACGATAAAGAATAAATATCCGTTGCCGCGTATTGATGATCTGTTCGATCAATTAAAGGGGGCATCGGTGTTTTCAAAGATAGATTTGAGATCGGGTTATTATCAGTTGCGGATTCGAGATTCGGACGTACCCAAAACTGCTTTCAGAACGAGGTACGGTCACTATGAGTTCTTAGTGATGCCGTTTGGGCTCACTAATGCCCCTGCGGTGTTTATGGATTTGATGAATCGGATCTTTAGGCCGTATTTGGATCGGTTCGTAGTTGTGTTTATTGATGACATCTTGGTCTATTCAAGAGATGAGGCCGAACATGTTGAGCATCTGAGGCTAGTGTTGCAAATTTTGCGGGATAAGCAGTTATATGCTAAGTTCAGTAAGTGTGAGTTCTGGCTAAGAGAGGTTAGCTTCTTGGGTCATGTGGTATCCGCATCGGGTATTCGGGTTGACCTGAGCAAAATTTCAACCATACTTAACTGGAAGCCTCCGAGAAATGTTACCGAAGTCCGGAGCTTTCTAGGGCTCGCCGGTTATTACCGACGATTTGTCAAAGGTTTCTCGATGATAGCCACACCAATGACGAAGCTACTTCAGAAGGATGTTAAGTTCGAATGGACGGAGAAATGTCAGAAAAGCTTCGATCAACTGAAAACTCATCTGACTGAAGCTCCAATTTTGGTACAACCCGAATCGGGTAAAGAGTTTGTCGTTTATAGTGACGCATCCCTACTCGGGTTGGGTTGCGTATTGATGCAAGAAGGTCGAGTTGTGGCCTATGCGTCGAGACAATTGAAGCCACACGAGAAATTATCCGACCCATGATCTCGAACTAGCCGCCATTGTGTTTGCATTGAAAATATGGCGACATTATTTGTTTGGTGAGAAGTGCCATGTGTTTTCGGATCACAAAAGTCTCAAATATTTGATGACTCAACGGGACTTGAATCTGCGACAAAGACGTTGGCTTGAATTGTTGAAAGATTACGAGCTTGTCATTGATTACCACCCGGGAAAGGCTAATGTGGTTGCGGACGCCTTAAGCCGGAAATCACTGTTTGCTTTGCGAGCGATGAATGTACACTTGTCTGTTCTACCTGACAATGTGTTAGTAGCTGAATTAAAAGCCAAACCATTATTGACTCATCAAATTTGTGAAGCTCAGAAAGTCGATGATGAATTGGTTGCAAAACGAGCTGAGTGTGTTCCGAACAAGGAATCGGAGTTTCAGATTGATGATGATGGTTGTTTGAGGTTTAGAAGTCGTTTGTGCGTTCCAAGGAATTCAGAACTCATTCCGATGATCCTGAACGAAGCCCATTGTAGCCGAATGTCAATTCACCCGGGGAGCACGAAAATGTACAACGACTTGAAACGTCGGTTTTGGTGGCATGGTATGAAGCGAGACATCTCCGACTTTGTTTCGAGATGTTTAATATGTCAACAAGTGAAAGCGGAACATCAAGTGCCTTCAGGGTTACTTCAGCCGATCATGATACCCGAGTGGAAATGGGACCGAGTCACAATGGACTTTGTGTCCGGACTGCCATTGTCCGCAAGTAAGAAGGATGCGATTTGGGTTGTTGTTGATAGGCTGACTAAGTCGGCTCACTTTATCCCCGTGCGTACGGATTTTTCATTGGATAAACTAGCCGAATTGTATGTTACTCAGATTGTGAGATTACATGGAGTACCTATTTCTATCGTGTCGGATAGAGATCCGAGATTCACCTCGCGATTTTGGAAGAAATTGCAAGAAGCTCTGGGTACCAAGCTGCATTTTAGCACCGCTTTTCATCCCCAAACCGATGGTCAATCCGAGCGGATAATTCAAATACTCGAGGACATGCTGAGATGCTGCATCCTTGAGTTTAGTGGTTCATGGGAACGGTATGTACCTTTGATTGAATTCGCTTACAACAATAGTTTTCAATCAAGTATTAAGATGGCACCTTACGAGGCTTTGTACGGTCGTAAATGCCGTACACCATTGTTTTGGACCGAGCTCGGTGAAAATAAAATTTTCGGAGTTGATTTGATTAAAGATGCCGAACAGAAAGTAAAAGTAATCCGTGAAAGTTTGAAGGCAGCCACAGATCGTCAGAAATCGTGTGCGAATCTGAAACGGAAGGACATTGAATATCAGGTGGGAGATAAAGTGTTCTTTAAAGTTTCGCCTTGGAAAAAGGTACTTAGGTTTGGCCGTAAGGGCAAGTTGAGCCCGAGATTCATTGGGCCGTACGAAATCTCCGAACGAGTGGGGCCAGTTGCGTATAGATTGATTTTGCCCCCTGAGCTTGAAAAGATTCACGATGTCTTTCATGTTTCGATGCTTCGACGCTATCGATCTGATCCGTCGCATATAATTAGCCCATCAGAGGTTGAAATTCAAGCCGATATGAGTTATGAAGAAGAACCGATACGTATCCTAGCTCGTGAGGTGAAAGAGTTGCGAAACAAAGGGGTTCCGTTGGTTAAGGTGTTGTGGCTCAAACACGGGATCGAGGAAGCAACTTGGGAACCCGAGAGCTCGATGAAAGAACGATATCCAAACCTATTTACTGGTAAGATTTTCGAGGACGAAAATTTCTTAAGTGGGGGAGAGTTGTGACAGCCCAAAATTGACCCTAGCCGGGAAGTGGTTTTGAGACCGCTAAACCGAGTCACCGAAAGGTTTGAATGTGATGTTTATTGTCTAGAATTTGTAATCATGAATGTGTAAAAATTTCAAGCTTCGATTTAGTCGATTGCATGTGAATTTAGTCAATAGGACTTATATGAGAAAATTTAAAAATGTGATAGGTCAATGCATGAGGACCTATTAGTGCATGTGGAAGAAAAAAGGGGGACTTGCATGTCAAATTCCCCCTCTCTAATATGTAGTGGCCGGCCATGCTATAGGTGGAAACATGTCTCCAACATGTTATGCTAGTGATGCATGTTAAGAAAAATAAAATAATAAGCATGGTGATTAAAAAAATGAAAGGAAGGGTGATGGAAAAAAAAATAACATGGTCTCACCCCCCTTCTTGCCGTGAATTGAAGAAAGAAAAAAAAAAGAGTTCATTCTTGAACATCCTTGGTCGAATAGAGGAAAGAAAGGAGGGGGAAAAAGGCTTGAGAAAATCGGCTATGGTGGTTGCTAGACTAAGGTATGTTTGATGTTGTCTTTGAGATGCATGCATGTTTTAAATAGCCCATGTTTAAACCTTGAATCTTGTTGATAACATGAGCAATCGGTCATGAGAAAGGGTTCAAGGAATGGTTGTTGTTCATGTTATTTGGATGAGAAATGGTGAGTTTTGTTGGTTCATGTTAAAGTTAGGTGAATGATGATAGAGGAGTGTTTGAACTATAAAAAAAAAAATCGGCTACCTTGTTATGAGCTAGGGCCGAATGTGGGTTTGGTTGTGTTTGAATATTACATGCTTGGTAGAATGGTGGATGAAGGTGCCAAATGTATGTTGGATTGATAGAGTCTCCATATTGATTTTATGTGTGTATGCATGACCGAATATACGTGGTCACATGAGTAAGGAAATGAGTTATTTGATATGTGGTAAAAGTTAAGTACTAAATCGAAGGTTGCTAAAATTGCCATTTCTTAGCCGAATATGTGCTTGATCAATGAAGGAATTGTTGAAGAACATAGGTGAACTTGGTGAGGGCAATCGGCCTAGTGTATAAATGATATGAAGATTTTAGGAAATTGTTTTGGTTAGGTGTATGTATGATTAAGTATATTCGGCAATATACTTAAAGTGGGTACATGATATTACATTATAATTATTGAGCTTGAGTATATGGATATGTGTATATGTGGTCATATAATGACATCTTGGTTTGAAAATTTAATGATGTGTGATTGCCGAATGTGACAAATAAATTCATGTTATTGAGTTAAATATTGAATACTCTTATTTGTATTATTTAAGCTCAAGAACCTAAAGAAGAGGCGTCCAACAAGGGGAAATCGAAGGTCATCGAGTAGCCGACTCGGAATTATTTTACCCAACATAAAGTAAGTCATTAAGCATGTAGTGGGTAGTATTTCAAATGGTCATAATGTGTATGTATTGATGCTGATTGGAATGAATAAATATACATATATATATGCATGTACGTATGTGATGATGAAATTGTTGAATGAATGAAAAGAGGTAAGATGTACTGAGTTGTTGATCTCGGCACTAAACGTGCGGGATAACCATTTATGACCATGAGATGGGCGCTAAGTGCGCGGGATTAAATTGTACAGCACTAAGGGTGCGATTTGACTATGTTGCACTCAGTGTGCGAAATGAATATGATGCACTAAGTGTGCGAATTGACCATGCGGCACTAAGTGTGCGAGTCTGACTATGTAGCACTAAGTGTGCGATTTGATTACGTGGCACTAAGCGTGCGAGTTGATTATATAGCACTGAGTGTGCGGGCTCAATATACATTCGTGAATTATTATGGACACTATGTGTGCGACACTATTGAGTCGATCGCGGACAGCGGGTCGGGTAAGTGTCTTGAGTACGTGGCTAATAGGTGCTATGCTTATACTTGGTGTTGAGCTCGGTAAGTTCGAACCTATGTGACAAATATACTTGAAGTCACGTACATAAGTTTTATCGTAGGATGGGTGAAAGGTCGTATAGTCGTTTGATTGTAACGAAAATAAATCGATTTATGAAATTGCTTCAATGTCCTATTGATGAGTATATAGAATGTGAATGCATGAATTGATATGAAATTGAATTGATAAGTTGGAGGAACTATGGTATGGTTCGGTATGGATGGAGTAAATTGTCTCGTTCCATTTTGTTTCCTCTTGTGATAATGTTGTTGATAGATGGTAGTGCATTGCTTATGACTTACTGAGTTATAAACTCACTCGATGTTTCCTTGTCACCCACTATAGGTTGCTTGGACTCATCTATTTTTGCGGGGTCGGGCCGTCATTGAAGTCATCACACCGGATAGCAAGTTTTGGTACTTTCTTCTTAGTGTGTTTAGAAGATCATTTTGGCATGTATAAGCTAGTACGTTGTGTTTGAATTATGGCATGTAAACTTTAAGCCATGCGAAAATGGCACGAATGTTCGATTGAATTGGATCAAGGGTAGGCATGAAATGGACCTAGTTACTTTCGTAACAGATGCTGGCAGCAGCAGTGTCATGAGATTGAAAAATCACTAAAAATAGTGGGAGTGGAATTAATTGATGAATAAATTATGTAATCGAAGCTCGATGAGTCTGCTTTCATGAGGAAGTAACGAAAAGATCATATGGGCAGTATATTAAGAGATAATCAGATTTTAGTGGGACAGGGCCAGAACGGTTTCTGGATTCCCTGCTCCGACTTTGGAAATTCATTATAAATTAACCAGAGATAATTAGGGGTCGTACCATATATGTGCAGATTCCTCTCTGAGTCTAGTTTTCATAGAAACAAACGGCAACAGTATTGAAGCCCCGTGCAGGGAGATATCCCAGTCGTAATGGGAAAAGGTCAGTGTAGTCGACCCCTGCAACTTGGGGGACTTTGACTAATAAACTGTACTAATTGGCCAAACCAAAAATTCTAGAAAAAAATACATAGATGGGAACATGAGTCTAGTTTCTGGGAAAAATTACGAAACTGATTTTCGAGTTACGAAACTCAAGATATGATTTTTAAAGCGGCTAGTACACAGATTGGGCAGTGTCTGGAAAATAAATTTTGTAAGGGGTTAAAGCCAGTTAACACCTCGTGTTCGACTCCGGTGTCGGTTTCGGGTTCGGGGTGTTACATAAACACGGTAAAATATCAAGGTTGGATTTTAAGTGAATAGGAGACTTGGTTAAGTGGACTTTTAAGAAGAACTTCGTAAATTATGACGCAAATAAGGCCTTGGTAAAGTGGCAAGGTGGCACAACTAAGTTCCTAAAAAAATGGCGTCTAGGAAGGAATTAAAGGTCCAGGGTTCAAGTTGCAAGGTAATCATATTGTTACTTTTTAATTTTAGGCATGTGTCGGGCATGTGATCACTTAAATAAATTTCGACAAGGGCCTTAGGGAGGTTGGGTCGATTGTTTTAGTTGATATTAGGGTTCAGTTCTTTTCTTTTTCTATCTTGGAGAATTAGGGTTAGCCACCTAAAAGCTTTCACTGTCATTCATCCTTTCTGAGTTCTCATAAATGCCGAAAACGCAAATTCCTTCTCCTTGGTGCCGATTTCTTCTTCCTCTCTTTTTCCTCTATTTTCTTTCTTCCTTTTTGTTTTTCCTTCTAGCCAAAACCTTCTGATCACCTTACTCACCTCCTCTGTCAATCCCATTCTCCACAAAACCTCCATAGTTGATTGCCATAAAAGCCGAAATCCCGAAAACTCACTTCTTGTGCTAATTTCTTCAAGCCAAAATTCTTTAGTTATTTTGTTCTTTTTGATCAACTTTCATCTTCTCTAAACCCTTAGTATCTATCAGCAACATTACTTCAAAGTTATAGCCTCAAATCGTCATCTTCTTCATCACTTAAAAAGCCGAAACTCATAGTTGAAACTTTAGATCTCCTGGATTTGAGTTCTACTATCGTTTAGAGGATAGATCTACATCAGATCTGCATAGAAATCAAAAAGGAATAAGTGGTAAGTGCTCATCACCTCAGATCTAGTCTTATTTTACAATTTAGAAAAGCCGAAGTCCCTAAAATCTAGGGAGGCTGTTGATTTGGGCATACGACTTTAAGGGTCTTTAATCGATGATTTCTTTGGGTGATTAGTGTCTTCAAGAGGTTTGATCAAAGGCTTGGATCTTTGGAACAAATAGACTTAGATCTAGTCATCGATTTTCGGTAAAAAGGTAAGATTCTAAAGTCTTTAGGGGCATGGTTCGAATATGGGTTGTTGAATATTGGGATTGGTTGTTGTGGGTTGCAATCTAATAATAGTGGTAATCAATTGCAGGACATCGTAAGGGATCTCAGTAGCAGTCGTCACGAAACAGGTGTGTATCGAACACCCTCTCATAGTTCAATTCGGCAAAAGCCGAAATGCCAAAATTCTGGTATTTCGTGGGCTTGTGAGTGTGCGAGTGCTCACAAAACGTTTAGAAATCATTAGATCTGAAATTGCAAACTGGTTAGTTAGTCGTGTGTGGAATTTCATGCACTTCGGTAATTGGGACTCGATAGGCTAAAACTGGGCCCAATGGGCTTACGGGCCCATACGGGTTAATAAAAAAATAATAAAAATATATAATATAAAAAATAGGCAATAAGTATGTTCTGTTAGATTGTAGAATCGAAACTGCTTAAACCAGTAAACTGGTCATAAAACTTGAATTAAATGGGCTTAAATTGCTAATGGACACTGTAGGGCCCATTAGGGGTTTTAGGGCCCAATGGATAATTTGGGAAATTGAGATAAATAAATTACTGCGATGACAAATGGGCTAGTAAGGACCGTAACATTCATGAGAACCCTTAAAACTAATAAAATTACTAAAATACCTTTATAGGTGGAAAGTTTACAATTTTACTCCAAGGAGCAAAATTACTGATATACCCCTAGGGTTAAGGTTCACCTGAATACATGTTTGATTGTTACTATTTACTGCATGCCATGTTATTATTATCTGATGCATGGGACTGGGTTATTGATGGAGGAAGCACTGAAAGTGGCTTGACCACGTACTGGAGGCTTTGCCTCAACTTACTGATATCTGAGCAGCTATGCTGCAACTGTGGAGTGTAGGGCTGGATGGGTTGAGTTATTCCCCACATGGAGTGGAGGGCTGGTACGGGTGGAGTGTAGAGGTTGGTTATAGGCTGGGTTGGGTTTGCATACACGAATATGTCTGTTCTGTTCTGGAATGGGCTTATGGGCTATACTATTTTCTGAAAAGGGGCTAAGGCCCAGTTTACCGTATTCTGAAAAGGGCTTCGGCCCAGTACCCGCTGTTATCTGAATAGGGCTTAGGCTGAATGGGCTTGAGCTAACTTGGGCTTTGGATGGGTTTTCCATATACACTGAGTTTTCCAAACTCACCCTATTTCTCTTCCATCCTTGCAGGTAAGCCCTAGTTGGTGGACTTGGAGCTGGACGGGATTCAGAGTGGCCACGAAGATTAAATTTCTGGTTTTAAATAAGTTTCAAGTAGCTTCCTTTTTAATTTTCGCATTTATTTTTTTGATTATTTCTATATTGGTTAAAGTGTAATAAGGCCGCTCTATTATTTTTATTTTGGGTTTTTAAATTACTTAAATTATTTTCGACTTGAGATTCACATCGCTTAAATTGGTTTCTTGAAATTGGTTAACTCTGGGTTTATCAAAAATTACTTGTTTCAAATTGACACAACAACCAAACGTCTTCGAAATGAAACTTTTCAAAGTACAACAAAAGTCACGTTTTTCTAAACCCTTAACAATCGATAATGGATAGGACTCACACTAGTGAATCGGAACATTTCTCTTAAAACTTCATTAATGGTTTTTGCAAAGCTCACCCAAACTTTAGTAAACTAGGTAACTTGGTTAGTGGTAGGTAATGTGACACACCGGATTCAGCCGTAACGTCTAGGCCGGGTTTGTGGTGTTACATTTAGTGGTATCTGAGCCCGGCTGCAACAACTCGGCTGTGGATCGCGTCCAAAAGGGTTTTCAAAACTTTAAGCCCAAAGAGGGTATTTTTGGAAAAATCTGACTTCTGAAAATAAATTTTCTGGTTAAAGGAGATAAATTTTCAAACTTAGTTTTTTAAATCAAATGGATTTTAAAAAAGGCCTAAATCTTTTGCGTTTGTCTGAAATCTGATAAGGTGGTACACTGAATCCCCGGCACCAAGTCTGTAAGTATCTTTCTGCTCTATATATATACTGTACTATACTAAAAATAATACTGTAGATAGTACTGAGCCTTAGATATAGTACTATAGACAAGGTAGTATTAAGGCTACAAAACTGAAACTGTAGGGTTAACTAAGCCCTAGGAAACTGAGACAGTAGCTAAACTGCGATTGCGCGAGAACAACTCTAAAAATTTATCTGTTCATAAGATATTCTGTAATAAACAATTGAAATAGTAAACTAATGTCATAAAATTCGTAATCAGATAAATCGATATGAGTATGAGAACTGCTCGGGAAGAGGCCGTGGTCGAGGCCGAGGTAGCACTCAAGCTGGATCTTCGTCTTCTGAACACATGCCAGCTGGTGAGGCACGACCACCACCGGTGGATGATAATGGGCCGTATGATCGGGCCACAGGGGACGACGCTCTGTCCCAGGACATGTTGAGAGTTTTGGAAAGGGTGACCGGAGCTAATGTCGGGCCCATGAATAGGGGGTCCGTTTCTGAGCGACTCCGGGCCAACGGAGCGGAGGTTTTTAGGGGTGCATCTAGAGTAGCCCCAAATGTGGCTGAGTACTAGCTGGAAGCCACAGAGCGAATTATGGATGACCTGGATTGCTTAGTGGTGCAGAAGTTAAAAGGAGCGGTGTTGTTGCTGCGGGACGAGGCGTATCAGTGGTGGATCACTGTGAGAGAGGGTACCCCAGCGGAGGGGGTAACATGGGAGTTGTTCAAGCAGTCCTTCAAGTCGAAATATGTCAGAGCTAGCTATGTAGATGCACGAAGAAAGGAATTTCTGAATCTGACCCAGGGTAGTAAGACCGTTGCTGAATATGAGGCAGAGTTTCTGCGATTGATCCGGTACACTAGTGGCATTGTCTCCACCGAATATGAGTGCAGTGTTCGTTTTGAGGATGGCCTCAGGGACAAGTTAAGGGTGCTGATAGCTCTGCAGAGAGAGTGCGATTTTCCTGCACTGGTAGAGAAGGCTAAGATAGCCGAAGAGGTGAAGCAAGCCGAACGAAAGAACCGCGATAAGGATCGAAACTGACTCAGGAGGGATGCTGGACCAGCTGGTGCTGCAAACTGAAATGTTAAGAGAGCTAGGATGGAGGAACCAGTTCGAGTAGTTCTGTTGAACACAGTTAGACCACAAGCTTGTGGAGATTGCGGCAGAGTGCATCTGGGGGAATGCTGGAAGCGTACTGGGGCTTGTCTTCATTGTGGGTCAAAGCAACATAGGATCAGGGATTGTCCTAGGAGGCCAGCCTAGACTCAAGTGACTGAACAAGGGGCTGTGCAACCAGCGCGAGGTGGACCGCCGCCACCGAGAGGTTGTGAACAAGGTCACGGTGGCAATGGCCGTGGACGTGGGGCACCTGGCAGGGGTCCTGCTAATGCTGAGGCTCGTTAGCCAACTTTGGTATATGCTGCTTGTCGCTGGGAGGAGGGTGACACACCAGATGTCATAACTGGTACGTTTTTTTATCTCTGACGTACCTTCTACTGCTCTGATAGATGTGGGGTCAACTCATTCGTATGTTGCATGTGACATTTCTGGGGCATTGGGCATACACTTTGAGAAGACTGTGTGTGGGGTAACTGTGATAAGTCCTTTAGGTCACTCGGTTAAGGTAGAGAAACTCTTTAGCGAGGTGCCTTTAGAGACTCAAGGTAGGATTTTCTACGGAGACTTGATGGAGTTACCGTTCGGAGAATTCGATTTGATCCTAGGGATGGACTAGTTGGCCTAGCATAGGGCAACTCTGGATTGTGCAGCTAAGAGGATGGTGTTAAGGACTGTCAAGGATGAAGAGGTAATGATTATAGGATAACGAAGAGATTACTTGTCCAATGTAGTATCAGCTTTGGGGGCTGAGAAACTGATGCATAAGGGATGCGGGGCATATTTGGCT
Organism: Gossypium hirsutum; assembly: GCF_007990345.1. Taxonomy (NCBI): domain Eukaryota; kingdom Viridiplantae; phylum Streptophyta; class Magnoliopsida; order Malvales; family Malvaceae; genus Gossypium; species Gossypium hirsutum. The sequence continues at coordinate 69,409,206 of NC_053430.1, forward strand.
TTTGTAAGCCAAGCTAAAACTAAGGATCTGACTGTGGAGACAGTCAAAACTATTAGAGAATTTTGAGATGTTTTCCCAGAAGAGCTTCCTGGATTACCTCCGAATCGAGAAGTCAAGTTTGGAATTGATTTGCTACCTGGAACAGCTCCAGTGTTCATCGCACCCTATAGGATGGCACCGAAGGAGTTAGTGGAACTAAAAGCTCAAACCCAAGAGTTGTTGGATAGAGGCTTTATTAGACTGAATGTGTCTCCATGGGGAGCACCTGTAACACCCCGAACCCGAAACCGACACCGGAGTCGAACACGAGGTGTTAACTGACTTTAACCCCTTATAAAATTTATTTTCCAGACACTGCCCAATCTGTGTACTAGTTGTTTTAAAAATCATATCTTGAGTTTCGTAACTAAAAAATCAGTTTCGTAATTTTTCCCAGAAACTAGACTCATGTGCCCATCTATGTATTTTTTTCTAGAATTTTTGGTCAGGCCAATTAGTACAGTTTATTAGTCAAAGTCTCCCATGTTGCAGGGGTCGACTACACTGACCTTTGTGCATTACGACTTGGATATCTCCCTGCACAGAGTTTCAATACTGATGCCGTTTGTTTCTATAGAAACTAGACTCAGAGAGGAATCTATACATATATGGTATGACTCCTAATTATCTCTGGTTAATTTATAATGAATTTCCAAAGTCGGAGCAGGGAATCCAGAAACCGTTCTGGCCCTGTCCCACAAAAATCTGTTTATCTCTTAATATACTACCCATATGATCTTTTCGTTACTTCCTCATGAAAACAGACTCATCGAGCTTCGATTACATAATTTATTCATCAATTAATTCTACTCCTACTATTTTTAGTGATTTTTCAATATCATGACACTGCTGCTGCCAGCATCTGTTACGAAAGTAACTAGGTCCATTTCATGCCTACCCTTGATCCAACTCAATCGAACATTCGTGCCATTTTCGCATGGCTTAAAGTTTACATGCCAAAGTTCAAACACAACGTAATAGCTTATACATGCCAAAATGTTCTTCTAAGCCAACTAAGAAGAAAGTACCAAAACTTGCTATCCGGTATGATGACTTCGATGACGGCCTGACCCCGCAAAAAATAGATGAGTCCAAGCAACCTATAATGGGTGACAAGGAAACACCGAGTGAGTTTATAACTCAGTAAGTCATAAGCAATGCACTACCATCCATCAATAACATTATCACAAGAGGAAACAAAATGGAACGAGACAATTTACTCCATCCATACCGAACCATACCATAGTTCCTCCAACCTATCGATTCAGTTTCATATCAATTCATGCATTCACATTCCATATACTCATCAATAGGACATTGAAGCATTTTCATAAATCAATTTATTTTCGTTACAATCAAACGACTAAACGGCCTTTCACCCATCCTACGATAAATTTTATGTACATGACTTCAAGTATATTTGTCACATAGGTTCAAACTTACCGAGCTCAACACCAAGTATAAGCATAGCACCTATTAGCCATGTACTCAAGACACTTACCCGATCCGCTGTCCGCGATCGACTCAATAGTGTCGCACACATAGTGTCCATAATGATTCACGAATGTATATTGAGTCCGCACACTCAGTGCTATATAATCAACTCGCACACTTAGTGCTACGTAATCAAATCGCACACTTAGTGCTACATAGTCAAACTCGCACACTTAGTGCCGCATGGTCAATTCGCACACTTAGTGCATCATATTCATTTCGCACACTTAGTGCAACATAGTCAAATCGCACACTTAGTGCTGTACAATTTAATCCCGCGCACTTAGCGCCAATCTCATGGTCATAAATGGTTATACCCGCACGTTTAGTGCCGAGATCAACAACTCAGTACATCTTACCTCTTTTCTTTTCATTCAACAATTTCATCATCACATACGTACATGCATATATATATATGTATATTTATTCATTCCATTCAGCATCAATACATAAACTTTATGACCATTTGAAATAATACCAACTACATGCTTAATGACTTACCTTGTGTTGGGTAAGACGGTTCCAACTCGGCTACTCAGTGATCTTTTCTTTGCCTTTGCTTGATTCTCCTTCTTTAGCTCCTTGAGCTTAATCAATAATTCACTAGTTTAACCATCTTGTTAAACATTCATAATTCAATTACACATGCTTATGTATGTTTGTATATTCGGCAACCATCCTCACTAATTACCCATTTAGTCGATTACACACATAATTAAAGGTAACATCACGAATGGCATACTTACGTATATATATATGTATATATATATACTTCGGAATGGGCATCACAATTAGATTTAACACCACCTTCATACTCAATTAGATGGCCGAATGCATGTGTATATGCACAATGTCAACTATAACATCATGTAAATCCACATATACTACATTTCTTATGTTCCACATCTTAATGCCCATTATACATAATCAAATTTAACATCATCTATATATTTACTCATATGGCCGAATATACATACCCCCATATAATATCATTTTCATTCCATTTAACACTTAATTTCCACCACATAAACACTTGGCCGATTTTGCTAGCACACAAGCCTATGACCGAATGTCCTTGACCTCTAGTCACCTAGATTTTTATTCTTTAAGCCTCATCCAACTCATATTTTTCATTGACAACCTCCTTAACTTCAATTTATTCACATCTTTAATCATGCTACATTCGACCATTATTTAACAATAATTCATTCATCCTTTTTATTAAACACTCAAAATCAACCATCTTCATGCCTCATCACCAAAGACATCAAAATACCAACCAAGAATGTAACATTCATGGCCGAATATCATCTCCATCAATTAACAAAATTTGAACCATGGCTAGGTAGATTTTCACTTACAACTTAAAATATACATGCATCTCAAAGAATAATATCAAACATACCTTAGTCTAGCAAACCACCATAGCCGATTTTCTCAAGCTTTTCCCCTTCCTTTCTTTCCTCTATTCGGCCAAGGATGTTCAAGAATGAACACTTTTTTTTTTGTTTTCTTTCTTCAATTCACGGCAACAAGGGGGTATGGATGAGACCATGTTATTATTTTTTTTTCATCACCCTTCCTTTCATTATTTAATCACCATGCTCATTATTTTATTTTTCTTAACATACATCACTAGCATAACATGTTGGAGACATGTTTCCACCTATAGCATGGCCGGCCACTACATATTAGGGAGGGGAATTTGACATGCAAGTCCCCTTTTTCTTTCACATGCACTAATAGGTCCTCATGCATTGACCTATCACATTTTAAAATTTTCTCATATAAGTCCTATTGACTAAATTCACATGCAAACGACTAAATCGAAGCTTGAAATTTTCACACATTCATGATTACATATTCTAGACAATAAACATCACATTCGAACCTTTCGGTGACTCGGTTTAGCGGTCCCGAAACCACTTCCCGACTAGGGTCAATTTTGGGCTGTCACAGCACCGATCCTATTTGTGAAGAAAAAGGATGGGACGATGCGTATGTGCCTCCATTATCGCCAGTTGAACATACCCACTGCCTAGAATTGACGATCTATTTGACCAACTTAGAGGAGCTTCAGTATTTTCCAAGATTGACCTTCGATCTGGATACCATCAGCTAAGGGTAAAGGAAGTGGATATTCATAAGACAGCATTCAGAACTCGATATGGTCATTACGAGTTTCTGGTTATGCCGTTCGGGTTGACGAACGCACCTGCAGCTTTCATGGATCTGATGAATCGAGTATTCCAACCTTACTTGGGCCGATTCGTGGTCATTTTTATTGATGATGTTCTGGTATATTCGGAAACTAAGGAGAAGCATGGTGTGCATCTACGTATTGTGCTGCAAGTGCTGAGAGAGAAGCAACTTTATACGAAGTTTAGTAAGTATGAATTCTGGTTGCGAGAAGTGACTTTTCTAGGTCATGTGGTTTTTGCTGAAGGAATTAGAGTGGATCCTCGAAAAATTGAGGTAGTTTTGGAATGGAAACCACCAAAGTCAGTATCGAAAATTCAGAGTTTTCTGGGTCTGGCAGGCTATTACAGAAGGTTTGTAGAGGGATTTTCTCTGATTGCTGCACCATTGACGAAACTGTTAAGGAAAGGAGTAGCATTTGTCTGGACTGAAAAATAGTAGAAAGCTTTTGACCAGTTGAAAAAGGTATTGACTGAGGCACTAGTGTTGATTCAACCAGAGTCTGGAAAAGACTTCACTGTGTACAGCGATGCGTCGCATGTGGGGTTAGGACGCATACTGATCCAAGAGGGTAAGGTGGTCGCTTATGCTTCGCGACAGCTTAAGCCTCATGAAACGAACTACCCTACGCACGATTTAGAGCTAGCAGCAGTGATCTTAGCATTGAAAATCTGAAGACATTACTTATATGGAGAAAAGTGTATTATATACACAGACCATAAGAGCCTAAAGTATCTATTGACTCAGAAGGAGTTAAACCTTAGGAAACGAAGATGGATAGAGTTGCTTATGGATTACGACTGTTCGATTGAGTACCACCCACGTAAGGCTAATGTGGTGGTTGATGCTTTGAGTCGAAGGGTTGTTGCTGATTTGAGAGCCTTGTTTGCACATTTGAGTCTGTTCGACGATGAAAGTCTATTGGCAGAATTGCAAGTGAGGCCTACTTGGACTGAACAGATTAAAGAAAAATAGTTGAAGGATGATTCGTTAGTTCTTCGGTTTCGGCAAGTTAAGAATAGTGAGAATGAGGATTTTGGACTGAATACTGACGGAGTTCTGTGCTTTCATGGAAGAGTTTGTATTCTACAATACCCTGAATTGAGGCGGTCAATTCTAAAAGAGGCTCATGGTGGACCTTGTGCTATACATCCTGGAGGAAATAAGTTATATCGAGACCTGCGAGAGGTGTACTGGTGGCCTGGACTAAAACAATAGGTGGTTGAATTGGTTGGGAAATGTCTAACGTGCCAGCAAGTTAAGGCCGAGCACCAATTGCCTTCTGGATTACTGTAACCGGTGAAAATTCCACTATGGAAGTGGGAAGGAGTAACTATGGACTTCGTGAGTGGGCTACCTTTGACACCCATCTAGAAATATTCTGTGTGGGTAATTGTGGATAGGTTAACGAAATCTGCCCATTTCATACATGTTCGTACTGATTACTCACTACAAAAGTTGGCCAAGTTGTATGTGGCGGAGATAGTGCGACTGCATGGGGTGCCAGTGTCGATTATTTCTGATCGAGACCCTAGGTTTACATCTCAATTCTGGCAGAAGTTGCAGGAGGCATTGGGTACACGATTGGATTTCAGTACTACTTTTCACCCTCAGACAGATGGACAGTCGGAAAGGGTTATTCAAGTTTTAGAGGATATGTTAAGAGGTTGTATCATCGATTTTCATGGTAGTTGGGAGGACTACTTGCCATTGGCGGAGTTTGCGTACAACAACAGCTACCAAGCAAGTATTCAGATGGCTCCATATGAGGCACTTTATGGGCGAAGATGTCGTATGCCTACGTGTTGGACAGAGTTGGGTGAACGACAAGTGCTTGGATCGAAATTAGTGGTAGATACTGAAAGTAAGGTTAAGTTGAGAAGAGATCGATTAAAGGAGGCATCTGATAGACAGAAGTCGTATGCAGGTCTAAAGCATAAAGAGATTGAGTTCACTGTTGGGGATATGGTTTTCTTGAAGGTTTCACCTTGGAAGAAGATCTTGAGGTTCGGCAAGAAAGGCAAACTGAGTCCGCGGTTTATAGGGCCTTATCGGGTTCTTAAATGGGTAGGGCAAGTGGCATATCAGTTAGAGTTACCACCAGAGTTGGACTGAATCCATGACGTCTTTCATGTGTCCATGTTGAGATGATATCGATCGGATCCTTCACATGTTGTGCTGGTGGAGGAGATTGAAGTAAAGACTGATTTGACCTTTGAGGAGGAACCCGTGCAAATTTTAGATCGAGAGGTTAAAGTTTTAAGAAGGAAGTCGGTTCTGTTGGTGAAAGTACTGTGGCATAATCATGAAAGGGAAGAGGTTACTTGGGAGTCAGAAGAGACTATGCGTCAACAATACCCTCAATTATTTGGATCAGGAAAATTTTGAGGCTAATTTTTTTTAAGGGGGTAGAATTGTAGCGCCCTGACTTTCGGGATTTTTCGGGCTTCTGTGATTTTTGGTAAATTTTGAAATTTTAGTTTTCTGAATATTGGAATTGTGTTTAAATGTGTTAGTGGGCCTTTGGAAGGCCCAAGCCTAAGTTAAACACGGTAAAATATCAAGGTTGGATTTTAAGTGAATAGGAGACTTGGTTAAGTGGGCTTTTAAGAAGAACTTCGTAAATTATGACGCAAATAAGGCCTTGGTAAAGTGGCAAGGTGGTGCCACTAAGTTCCTAAAAAAATGGCGTCTAGGAAGGAATTAAAGGTCCAGGGTTCAAGTTGCAATGTAAGCATATTGTTACTTTTTAATTTTAGGCATGTGCCGGGCATGTGATCACTTAAGTGAATTTCGGCAAGGGCCTTAGGGAGGTTGGGCCGATTGTCTTAGAGGATTAGGGTTAGCCACTTGAAAGCTTTCACTGTCATTCATCCTTTCTGAGTTCTCACAAAAGCCGAAAATGCAAATTCCTTCTCCTTGGTGCCAATTTCTTCTTCCACTCTTTTTCCTCCATTTTCTTTCTTCCTTTTTGTTTTTTCTTCTAGCCGAAACCTTCTGATCACCTTACTCACCTCCTCTGTCAATCCTATCCTCCACAAAACCTCCATAGTCGATTGCCATAAAAGCCGAAATCCCGAAAACTCACATCTTGTGCCAATTTCTCCAAGCCAAAATCCTTCAGTTATTTTTGTTCTTTTTGATCAACTTTCATCTTCTCTAAACCCTTAGTATCTGTCGGCAGCATTACTTCAAAGTTATAGCCTCAAATCGTCATCTTCTTCATCACTTAAAAAGCCGAAATACCATAGATTTAGGGACTCATAGTCGAAACTTCAGATCTCCTAGACTCAATTTCTACTATCGTTTAGACGATAGATCTGTGTAAAAATCAAAGAGGAATAAGTGGTAAGTGCTCATCACCTCAGATCTAGTCTTATTTTACAATTTAGAAAATCTGAAGTCCCTAAAATCTAGGAAGGTTGTCGATTTGGGCATAGGGCTTTAAGGGTCTTTAACTGATGATTTCTTTTGGTGATTAGTGTCTTCAAGAGGTTTGATCGAAGGCTTGGATCTTTGGAACAACTAGACTTAGATCTAGTCATCGGTTTTTGGCAAAAAGGTAAGATTCTAAAGGCTTTAGGGGCATGGTTCGAATATGGGTTGCTGGATATTGGGATTGGTTGTTGTCGGTTGCAATCTAAGAATTGTGGTAATCATTTGTAGGACATCATAAGGGATCTCAGTAGCAGTCGTCACGAAACAGGTGTGTATTGAACACCCTCTCATAGTTCAATTCGGCAAAAGGTGAAATGCCAAAATTCTGCATTTCGTGGGCTTGTGAGTGTGTGAGTGCTCACAAGACGTTTAGAAATCATTAGATCTGAAATCACAAAGTGGTAAGTTAGTCGTGTGTGAAATTTCGTGCACTTCGGTAATTGGGCCTTAATAGGCTAAAACTAGGCCCAATGGGCTTACGGGCCCATACAGGTTAATAAAAAATAATAAAAATATATAATATAAAAAAAATAGGCAATAAGTATGTTCTGTTAGACTGTAGAATCGAAACTTCTTAAACCGGTAAACTGGTCATAAAACTTGAATTAAATGGGCTTAAATTGCTAATGGACACTGTAGGGCCCATTAGGGGTTTTAGGGCCCAATGGCTAAAATTGGGAAATTGAGATAAATAAATTACTGCGATGAAAAATGGGCTAGTAAAGACCGTAACATTCATGAGAACCCTTAAAACTGATAAAATTACTGAAATACCTTTATAGGTGGAAAGTTTACAGTTTTACTCCAAGGAGCAAAATTACTGATATACCCTAGGGTTAAGGTTGACCTGAATGCATGTTTGACTGTTACTATTTACTGCATGCCATGTTATTATTATCTGATGAATGGGACTGGGTTATTGATGGAGGAAGTACTAAAAGTGGCTTGACCACGTACTGGAGGCTTTGCCTCAACTTACTGATATCTGAGCAGCTATGCTGCAACTGTGGAGTGTAGGGCTGGGTGGGTTGAGTTATTCCTCACATGGAGTGGAGGGCTGGTACGGGTGGAATGTAGCGGTTGGTTATAGGCTGGGTTGGGCTTGCATACACGAATATGTCTGTTCTATTCTGGAATGGGCCTATGGGCCATACTGTTATCTAAAAAGGGGCTAAGGCCCAGTTTACCGTATTCTGAAAAGGGCTTCGACCCAGTACCCGCTGTTATCTGAATAGGGCTTAGGCTGAATGGGCTTGAGCTAACTTGGGCTTTGGATGGGTTTTCCATATACACTGAGTTTTCCAAACTCACCCCATTTCTCTTCCATCCTTGTAGGTGAGCCCTAGTTGGTGGACTTGGAGCTGGGCGGGATTCAGAGTGGCCACGAAGATTAAATTTCTGGTTTTAAATAAGTTTCAAGTAGCTTCCTTTTTAATTTTCGCATTTATTTTTTTGATTATTTCTATTTTGGTTAAAGTTGTAATAAGGCTGCTCTATTATTTTTATTTTGGGTTTTTAAATTACTTAAATTGTTTTCTACTTGAGATTCACATCGCTTAAATTGATTTCTTGAAATTGGTTAACTCTGGGTTTATCAAAAATTACTTGTTTCAAATTGACACAACAACCAAACGTCTTCGAAATGAAACTTTTCAAAGTACAACAAAAGTCACGTTTTTCTAAACCCTTAACAATCGATAATGGATAGGACTCACACTAGTGAATCGGGACATTTCTCTTAAAACTTCATTAATGGTTTTTGCAAAGCTCGCCCAAACTTTAGTAAACTAGGTAACTTGGTTAGTGGTAGGTAATGTGACACACCGGATTCGGCCGTAACGTCTAGGCCGGGTTTGTGGTGTTACAGAGCATAAAAGTCCAAATCATACTTTCGGGACCAAATTAATAACATATGAAAGTTTCAATACTTAGAAAAATTTTCAACTTCTCAAGGGTCACATGCCCGTGTGAACAGGCCGTGTGCCTCACATGGCATTAGATACGCCGGTGTGTCTAAGCCGTGGCGAAACAAAGCATACATACTAACTTGTCCACACGGCCTCAAGACATGCCCATGTACTAGGCCATGTGAAAATTAGAGAGGCTACTGACTTGGCCACACGGCCGACCACATGCCCGTGTGCCATCTCGTGTGACACACACGATCAATAGAGACGCCCTTGTGTCTAGGCCGCGTCAAAACTGAAGGGTATACTGACTTTAATTTGTAGGGTACCCCAGGGGACACACCACCATGTAAAGTGACCGTATGTCACACATGGCTGAGACACACGCCCGTGTGGACAAAAATAGGGTATTTGAATAGCCAAATTGCCACCCCAATTAGTTGAAACCTACAAGCACCAACATAAGCATATTTGTACACCAATTTCATCCAGTCTCTATACCAAAACATACATTATTCATGCTTTTACATTATCAATAAATTCCAATCTCAATCCATCAACCAAAACATACCAAAACCTAAACTAAAATCATACCAAAACATATGTTTCAATACATCATTCAATCTCATGCTCAAAACTTACCAAAACTTATCAACATTGATCATTTCTTTTGGTCATTCAAAACATACTGTATAATTCATAATGCCTCATATACCATATAACATTCCCAACCATAAGTTTAAACACAAGCTAGCCATATCACATGGCATGGTATAAACATTACAAAACATATTCAAAATATTTCTAGCCTATACATGCCATGCTTTACTATATACATTTCAAAAGTACCAAAACAAGGTTCGATAGTATGGTGACAATCCTCTACGATACCCGAGCTCACAGTAGCTTCGATATCTATAAAACAATGAAAACACACACAAAGTAAGCTTTCAAAAGCTTAGTAATCTCGTACTAAATATAATCAACATTTTATATAATACAATACATCATCGTCTAATAGAATCTTAGTAGTTCTCAAATCATTTATCAATTTTATTCCATCACAAATTAATATGTTCACACCAACTTATCAAGCTTTATACACACAGTATCATCTACCACATAGGTTTTGTACATACCTGAACTTTCCTGTATTTATTCATTTTCATTCTTACCTCCTATTCGATTACATTGACTCTTTCTGAAGTCTTTTCACGCTTTAAGAATTCACACACTTAGTACTTTAATGATTAGCCGAAGCTAAAATGATCCCGCACACTTAGTGCCATCTCAAATAGCCGAAGCTACCTTATTATCACACATTTAGTGCCTAATATAGCCAAAGCTATTCCATTTCACACACTTAGTGCTATTTATAACCGCAACTATTTCCAAATCGCACACCTAGTGCCAAATACCTTCAATTTATCCACTTATACAAACTATAGTAAAACATCTATACAATTCATGCATCCTCAAAGCATTAAAAGATGACTATAATATCATTTATTCTGTTCGAACTTCCTCGTACTCGGAATTGTCGATTTGAGTCGTATACTCGATTATCTTCAACTTTCCTCGGTCTAAATCCAAATTCCTCTTTTCTTGATCTATATGTATTCAAAACTAACCCTTTTATTCACCAATTCATTCAATTTAATCCACGAACATACATTTAGGGCATTTTGCAAACTAGCCCTCACATTTTCACATTTTGATACTTTAGTCCCTAATTCCCAAAATCACAAAATACACATAATTTGTATACACTCATGCTTGGCCGAATTCTCCTAGTACTCATACTAGTCCACACATTTCATTTATTTCACACTTTAGTCCTCAGTTTACAAATTTCACAATTTACCCCATTTTACTCAATTTCATCAAAAATCCAAGGACAACACATGTTAACCTAAAACATATCTTCTATTTATCAACAACTAACATCACAAAACTCACAATTTCATCAATGACACATTTGAAAATCATAATCAAATTTAAAAATTGAGGCATGGGCTTAGAAAAACACAAAGCAACGATCACAAAAATGTAGAAATTATCAAAAACCAAACAAAATCCATACCTTAATTAAGGAAATCAATGAACGAATGAAATGAATCTTAAAACCCTTTTTTCTCTTCTATTTTCTGTAGAAAAAGATGAAAAAGATGGCCACATTTTTATTTGTTTTGATTAATATTAACATATTAATCAATTTTCCATTTTACCCTTATTTTATAACATAATTAAACCATTACCAAATGTCTATTTATGTCCATTAATCTTGTCAATGGGCTAACAACCACATAAGGACCCTTGCTTTATAAAGCCATGACAAATAGATACCTTTACAATATAGGAAGCTACTTTTGCATTATCTGCGATCAGGTCCTTTTTATCTAATAGAGCACACAAACATATAAATTTTCATACGAAACTTTCACACATAGGAATTCACATACCATAAGCATGAAAATAATATTTAAAATAGTTTTTTGACTCAAATTTGTGGTCCCAAAACCACTATTTCGACTAGGGTCTAAATCAGACTATTACACTTTGAGTCAGAAATCATTATTTGCATTACGTGCTATGAATGTTCAGTTGTGTATATCTGATGATGGTTCGATTTTAGCTTAATTGAAAGCGAGACCTTTGTTCTTACAGCAGATTATTGATGCTTAGAAGGTTGATTATGAGATTATAGCAAAACGAGCCCAGTGTGATCTAGACTCTGATTCAGAATTTTGAGTTGATAATGATGATTGTTTGAAATTCTGAGATCAGATTTGTGTTCCAAAAAATTCAGAGTTAATTCAGATGATTTCAAATAAAACTCACAACAGTCGTTTATCTGTACGTCCAGGTAGTACGAAAATGTATAATGATTTGAAACAACATTACTGGTGGTTTGCAATGAAAAGAGGTATCTCCAACTTTATTTCAAAATGTTTGATCTGTTAGCAAGTTAAAGCCGAACATCAAGTGCCATCTGGTTTGCTATAGCCAATTATGATTCCTGAATGGAAATGGGATAGAGTGACAATGGATTTTATTTTGGGTTTGCCCTTATCTTCGCGAAAGAAAGATACTATCTGAATTGTGGCTGACTGATTCGTGAAATCAGCTCATTTTATTCCAGTTCGATCTGACTTCTTGCTTGATAAATTAGCCGAGTTATACATTTCTGATATTGTAAGATTGCACGGGCTGCCATTATCTATTATGTTAGATAGAGACCCGAGCATTAAAATGGCACTGTACAAAGCCTTATATGGTCACAAATGCCATACACCTTTGTATTGGAGTGAACTCAGCAAGAATAAGATTCACGGGGTTGATTTGATAAAAGAGACTGAACAGAAAGTAAAAGTGATCCGAGATAGTTTGAAAGTAGCTTTTGATCGTCATAAATCTTACACAGATTTGAAATGAAAAGATGTTGAATTTGAGATCGGGGATAAGTGTTTCTGAAAGTCTCACCGTGGAAGAAAGTACTTCAATTTTGTAACACCCCTAACCCGTATCCATCGATGGAATAGGTTAAGAGGCATTACCGGACTCGTAACTTAGATTAAAACAACCAAATATCAAATACCATCTCAATTTAATAAAATACCATTCATTCATGTTCATTATGAACTTAAACCGAGCATACAAGGTCTAATCCATGCATCTAAGACTAAATCGATAACATGTGAACTTTTCAGAACTTATAAAAATTTTCAACTTTTAAAAGGTCACACGCCCGTGTGAATAGGCCGTGTGCCTCACACGGTATTAGACATGCCCGTGTGTCTAAGCCGTGGAAAAACAGGGCATACGTACTGAATTGTCCACACGGCCACAAGACACGCCCGTGTGCCAAGCCATGTGAAAATTAAGGAGGCTACTGACTTGGCCACATGGCTGACCACACGCTCGTGTGCTAACCTATGTGCCACATAGAACCAATAGACATGCCTGTGTCTAGGCCGTGTCAAAACTGAAGGGTATACTGCCTTTAATTTGTAGGGTACCCCAAGGAACACACGGCCGTGTAACGTGACCGTGTGTCACACATGGCTGAGACACACACCTGTGTCTCTGCCCGTGTGGCCAAAAATAGGCTATTTGAATAGCCAATTTGCCACCCCAATTTGGGTCAACCTACAAGCAAAGAAATAAACATATATGCACAACCAATTCAGCCAAATTCCAGACCAAAACATAAGCCACTCATGATATATAAATTCCTATCAAATACATACTCATAAGCCTTACCAATCTATATCAAAACATAAGTCAAAAACTTGTCAAAACATTTCTTTCTATACATTATTCAATTTCATGCTAAAACTTGCCAAAACACCAACATTTACCATTTCTTTTGTCCAATTAAAACATATCAAATATATCATAGCATCACATATCTTATACCCAAACCATGACATATCCACAACCATACCAAGCCATATCACATGGCTAAATATATACATTAGAAAACATAATCCCACAACTTGTAGCCTATACATGCCATACTTTAATATATACATTTTCAAAGTACCAAAATGAGGTTCGATAGTGTGATGATGATCCTTGATGATCCCAAAGCTCACAGTAGCTTCGATATCCATAAAACACTACAAACACACACACAAAGTAATCTTTCAAAAGCTTAGTAAGTTCGTACCAAAATCATCAACAGTAAATAAAATATGAAACAACAACACATAAGTACTTATAAATTCTCAACTCATGTATCAATTTCATGCCAACATCATCCATATGTTTACACCAATTCAATAAACTTTATATGCATAATACCATCTACCACATAGGTATTATACTTACTTAAACATTCCTGTATTCATTCATTTTCATTCTCACCTCTTGTTCAGATATTTTAAGACTTTTCGAAGAATACCGATGCTTTAAACATCCACACACTTAGTGCTTTAAAGATTAGCCGAAGCTATGATAATTCCACACACTTAGTGCTTTCTTAATTAACCGAAGCTATCTCGGTATCGCACACTTAGTGCCTCATATAGCTGAAGCTAGTTTAAATCACACACTTAGTGCCAAATACCATTGATTTATCATCGTATTCATCCAAACTAAATGTATATACAATCTATGTATAAACAAAGCATCAAAACATACTTATAACATCATATTTTACATATGAACGTACCTCGTACTCGAAATTTTTGACTCGGATCATCTACTCTATAATCTTCAACTTCCCTCGGTCTAAGTCTGAATTCCTCTTTTCTTGATCTATAAGTACTCAAAATTAACCCTTTTATTTAGTAAATTATTCAAAACAATCAATGGACACATATTTAGGGCATTTTGCAAACTAGCCCTCACATTTTCACATTTTCACATTTCGACACTTTAGTCCCTAATTTACAAAATCACAAAGTACACAAAGTTTGCTTGTACACAAGCTTAGCCAAATTTTCATAGCTCTCATGGAAATCCATACATTTCATTTATTTCACATTTTAGTCCCTCAAAATAACATTTTCACAATTTAGCCTAAATTACTCAATTTCATCAAAAATTCAAAGACAACATATGTTAACCCAAAACATATCTTTCATAATTCATCAACTAACATCACAAATCTCATAGTTTTATCATTGGCATAACTCAAAAGCATCAAGAAAGTCAGAAATTGAGACGTGGGCTTGATAGTATACTAAGCAACGATCACAAAAATGTAGAAATTATTAAAAATCGAACAAAATTCATACCTTAATCAAGCTTCAACCATAGTCGAATGAAAACCTAGCCTTTGGCTTTCTTCTTTTCAAATTTTCGCTCAAAAATGATGATAATAAGGATGATTTTATGATATGTTTTATTTAACATAACTTAATTACTAAATACCAATTTTAACCTTATCTATTTCATTAAAATTCCACTAACTATTGTCCATATTTGTCCATTCATTAAATCAATGGTCTATTTGCATCATAAGGACCCCTCATTTATAAAGCCAAACCAAATAGGCACTTTTAACATCTAGCACACAGCTTTTACATTTTTCATGATTAGGTCTTTTTTATTAAATTAATCACACAAACATTCAAATTTTCATACGAGATTTTCACACATACTAATTCGCACATCATAAACACAGAAAATAATATTTAAACATTTCTCTGACTCGGATTTGTGGTTCCAAAACTACTATTTCGACTAGGGTCTAAACCAGACTATTACAGATTTAGCAGAAAAGGCAAGCTGAGCCTGAGGTTCATTAGGCAATATGAAATTACCGAGCGTTTCAGGTCGGTTGCTTATAGAATGTTGTTGTCACTAGAGCTAGAAAAGATTCATAATGTGTTTCACGTATCGATGCTTCGACGATACCGATTTGATCCCTCGCATGCAATTTCTCCGTCTGAGATTAAGATTCAGTCTAGTATGACCTATGAAGAAGAACCGATTCGTATCTTAGCTTGTGAGGTTAAAGAATTGTGAAATAAGAAAATTCCATTAGTTAAAGCATTGTGGCATCGACACGGTGTTGAAGAGGTTACGTGGGAGCCTGAAGATGCTATGAAACAACAATATCTGAATCTGTTCAATGATAAGATTTTCAGGGATGAAAATCCCTAAGGGGAAGAGTTGTAACAGCCCGGTTTAGACCCTAGTCAGAATAGTGGTTTTGGGACCACAAATATGAGTCTGAAAAATATTTTAATATTTTTTTCTGTGCTTTTTATATGTGAATTAGTATGTATGAAAATTTCGTATGAAAATTTAATCGTTTCTGTGCTCAATTTGATAAAAGGACTTAATCGTGAAAAATGTAAAAGTGGCCTTCTATTTGTTAAAGTGCTTAATTGCTATTTCTCTTTAATTGAGATGTCCTTATGGGGTTAATAAACCATTGAATTATTGAGTGGGCATAAATGGACTAATATTTGATAATTAAATGGTTTTATAAAAAAGGGTAAAATTGGTATTTGGTTAATATGTTAATTAAAATAAAATAAAGGCATAAAATTAGAGTTCATCTTGGCCAAATATATCAAAGAAAAAAAGAAAGAAAACACAAGCTAGGGTTCGACACTTATGATTGTTGATTTAGGTATGTATTTTGATCCGTTTTTGATAATTTCTATGTCTTTGTGATTGTTGCTTAGTGTTCTATAAAGCCCATGTCTTAATTTTTTATTTTGAAGATGATTTTGAGTTATGCCATTGCTGATTTTGTGAGCTTTGAAATGTTAGTTGATGGAAAATGAAAGATATGTATTGGGTTGACATATTTTATTTTTGAATTTTTGATGAATTTGAGTAATTTGGGCTAAATTGTAAAAATGAGATTTTGAGGGAATAAAATATGAAATAATAGACTTATATGAAAACCATGTATATTCAGCTAAACAAGTGTGTATGGAAATTTAGTGTATTTTGTGATTTTTGAATTAGGGACTAAAATGTCAAAATGTAAAAGTGTGAGGGCTACTTGGTAAAATACCCTAAATATGTGTTTTTGGATTGATTTGAACGAATGTGAGTTTGAATAAGTTAAATTTGAATGTGCTTATATCAAGAACCAAAGAAAACGGAATTAGATCGGGGGAAAACAAAAGTCGTTGAATAGTTGCTCGTTTCCGTTCATTTCTGTACAAGGTAAGTCGATATACAATTAAATGTGTTTTGAATTGAATTATTAATGTTTATATGCTATTGAACAATGATAAATGATTATATGAGTTGAGCATGAGATGTCCGAGAAAGTATCGACAAAGCTTTGACGTCCGGAAAGCGCCGTACGAACCATAGGAATAGTTAGGATACATATGTCATGACATAGGATCCGATATGTGTTATCGTGTAAGACCACATCTGGGACGTTGGCATCGACTTATGATTTACATGTAAAACAATGTCTGGGACATCAGCATCGTATTTGATTTCATGCAAGACCCTATCTGGGACAGTGGCATCGATATTTGATTACATGTAAGACCACGTCTAGGACGTTGGGATTGTACGAGCTTTTTTAGCTATCCGAGTGTCCTGATTGATTCTAAAAAGTTCAACGAGAATTCTGAGAAAATGGATGACTATGTGAATATGTATCTGATTTAGGTACATTTGAATTGTATATCATGTTTGAGAATGAAATGTAAGTACATGTACCTTTGTGAAAATATGATTTAAGTATGAGTTGATTTGAGAATGAGATATGGTATATATATATGTGAATCATGATCAATTGAACTATAAGAGACACATAGCTATGTGAATGTATTTTACCTTGATTTATATGAATGAGTTGATCTAGATTGATGTTATATGTTAAGTTTATTTGTATATGGCTTACTAAGCTTTTGAAAGCTTACTTTGTGTGTGTTTTCAATTGATTTATATATATCGTAGCTATCGGGAGCTTGGGGATTATCAAGGATCATCACGACACTATCGACTCTATTTTGGTACCTTCTGAAAGTGTAAATATTGAAGTAGGGCATGTATAGGCTAGAAGTATGTGAATATGTTTTGTAAAGTGTATATCATGCCATGTGATATGGCTAGATTATGGTTGAATTTATGGTTTGATTTTTGGTATTTGATATGTGATGCAAAAGTGGTAAATTTGATATATATATATATGAACTAGTGAGAAATGGTCAGTTTGGTAAGTTAGTAATATGTTTTGGTTATGGAAATGGTATGATTTTGATATGAGAATGAATGTGAAACTTAGTGATAAGGACATGTATAATTGAATATGTTTGATAAGTAAATATGGTATGTTTTAGTTTGGAAAATGAGCATGAATTTAGTTGATGAATATATGATATGAATGATGAATGTTTTGTGGTTGAAATTGGTTGGAAATATTATGTATTTGATGCTTGAATGGTACTTATAGGGAGGGCCCTAAATGGGTGGCAAATTGGCCTTGTAAATGGCCTATTTTTGCCTACAGGCAAGGACACGGGCGTGTGTCTCAGCCATGTTGCTCAATGGCCGTTTCAAAACGAGCCTGGACAAACCACATGGTTGCACACATGGGCGTGCGCTAGGCCATGTGGCTAAGTCAGTTTCGAGCACAGGCTAGACACACGGGCCTATGACTGGCCGTGTGACCCAAGCCAGTAGCCTTCTTAATTTTCACACAACCTGGCACACGGACATGTCATGTGGCCGTGTGAACAAGCCAGTATGTATGCCCTACTTTGCCATGGACTAGACACACGGGCGTGTCTAATGTCGTGTGAGGCACATGGCCTACTCATACGGGCGTGTGACCTGTATAACTTTGAAAAATGTTTAAGTTTCAAAAAATTTTGTATGAGCTCGGTTTAGTCCCGACCCTTTTCTAAAGCATGTTTAAGGTCTTGTTGACCTATGTAAGGGACTCTATAATGATGTGAGACTTTGATGCTATGTTGATTATGAAATGAATGCAAATTGTTCTGATATGTCCGGTAATGCCTCTTAAACCTAGTCCGACGATGAATACGGGTTAGGGGTGTTACACAAACATAACATTTGCATGTCATCATGCTTGTGTTTCTCATACTCATTTGATATTTTCTATTATAATACCACTTATACTTTTATACCAGGGTTATCATCATACTAATTAACTTCAACTTAGTTATAGCAAACAAGTATAACCACATCACATAAGATCTCGGTACATATAAGCACATGATCACATTTCAAGGTATTATCACATTGCACATGGATAAATAGGTTTACAAACCCATAACCAATATAAGCCACATCTCATGGCTATATACACTTGAATCATTACAAGCCAATACATTTGGCCAAACTATTAAACACATAACACAAAGGACTAAGTCTCTATACATGCCACTCACTTGAAAAAAATTAAGGTTTATAGATACCCCAAAATTGATAATTTGATAGTGTGATGCTACCTCCAACGATCTCCAACCCCGAGCTAACCTGGCAACACTAAAAAAATTAAAATGAGGGGGTAAGCTATATAGCTTAGTAAGTTATGAAAACAATAAGCAATTTATTAACATGGTTCTACCAATTCTCACATCATGATCTCAAGGTAAAACAAACATAATTGCACTTTTTACTTATGTTCATGTCAAACTGTTTACTCGTGTCATAGTCACTAAATTATTAATATCTTGAGCTACAGAATTTTAAATTAAGATCCATTAAAAGAATTTGAAACTAGACTCATATATATTTCTACCATGAAATATTAAGAATATATGGATTAGCCAATAAGTACAGTTTATTCTTCAAAGTTACCCCTATTCTGCTATTTGACAACTTTGACCTTTCTTTACTAAAAATTAATTATCTCTTAGTACGGGATTTGGATGATGTTTCTGTCTGTTTCTCTTGAAAATAGACTCATTAATACTTTATTCATACAAATTGTACCGATAATTATTTTCATACAGTTTTTAGTGATTTTCCAAATTTAAGATAGGGGAGCCCGAAATCACTCTGACCCTGTCTTACAAAAATTCAAATATCTCATAATATGAAATTCTTTTGCTTACACCGTTTCTCTATGTGAAACTAGACTCAATAAGATTTAATTTTATATTTTATTCAACATCCAACTCAATTTCCATAATTTTTGGTGGATTTTCAAAGTGGGATTGCTGTTGTCCAAAACTGTTTTAGTGTAAAGTGATGATGCTAAATTTATAACACCTTTACAAATCATTTCCACCATCATGGTAAAAATACATTTTTTTTATACATCACAAGCCTAGACCCGGTCATCACAATTTCAATCTCATAAGCATGACTTACTTATTTGCATCCTTACCAAAGGTGAATCATAAACCCAAATCATTTCTCATTAGTTTTGTGTACATACCTGTACCACTTCGTAACGTAATCATACATTATCACAACTTTGATATGATCTTTGTATTACCCGTTGAATCACTTGGAATACTAAAGGATACTCGTAAATCTCATACACATGAAAAGATGCCAATGCCATGTCCCAGACGTGGTCTTACATGGGATCTCGCATCAATGCCAACAACCTAGCTATGGTCTTACACGAAGTCTCATAACGGTGCCGATGCCATGTCCCAGACATGGTCTTATACGAGACCTCATGTCGATGCCAATGCCATATCCCAGATATGGTCTTACATGGGATCTCATACTGATACCGATGCCATGTCCCAGACGTCATCTTATATGGGATCTCTTATCAATGCCGATGCCATATCCTAGATATGGTCTTACACGGGATCTCAATACTCACATGTCGTGATATCCATATCTTAGCTATTCTTAGGGTTCAACCAGGATTTTTGAGACACCAACTTCCGTTGACTCGTCATTGAGACATTATGAATCAATTTCATAAAGACGAATACATATACATACACATTTCATGCAAGATTTAAGCATTAAACATATAATAATAATAATAATAACATGTTGCATTATTTTCATACAAACTTACCTCGATACTAAAAATGGCGAAAAGATACCTAACCGTTAATTTCTTGTTTTTCCCCTGCTCTAGTTCCGAACCTCATTTTCTTTGATCTATAATATCACATTTAGTCTATTTATTAGTCACATTATTCAATGTGATTCAAAAATCATACTATGGAAAATTTATGTTTTTACCCTTAAAGTTCCACATATTTACACTTTTGCCCCTAGGGTCGTAAAATGATTTCATTCAATTTCTTTGTTCTTTAAGCCTAGCTGAATCATTTTCATAACTATAGCTGCCCACAATTTCCACTAAATCACACTTTTATGACATTTTATAACTTTTAAAAATTAGTCCTTTTTAGAGTTTTCACCGAAAACTACTTAGCAAAAGTCGTTTAACAGACAACAAACATTCATATTCCTCCCTTATACATCAAAATACACACATGTAGCACATGGGTAAATTTTTAAACATTAACCCTAGCTCAAATAAATGGTAGAAATAGATAGATCTTGTTACGAGGAATGCAAAAACGTAAAAATCATTAAAAATGGTGCTAGAACGGACTTACAATTGAGTTTGAAAGCTTGAAAAAACCTAGCCATGGTTTATCCATGCAATTTTTAGCCATAGCTTGAAGATGGACAAAAATTGGCTTTTAATTTTGTTTTTAGTTCATTTTAATTACTAAATGACCAAAATGCCCGTAACTTAAAAATATTCTATTTCACCTATTTCATGTCCATTTTTGTCCAACAAATTAACCAATGGTCTAATTAACATATATGGACCTCCAATTTAAAATTTCATAACAATTGGACACCTCTAGCAGGTAGAACTCAACGTTTGCACTTTTTACGATTTAGTTCTTTTGACTAAATTGAGTGCCCAAACGTCAAAATTTTCAAATGAAATTTTCACAAAATCATTTCATGAAATCATAGACCATAAAAATATAATAAAAATAAATTTTCTTTTGTCAAATTTGTGGTCTCAAAACCACTATTCCGACTAGGCCCAAAATCGGGCTATTACAACTCTCCCCTCTTTAGGGATTTTCGTCCCCGAAAATCTTTCTAGAAGAAGTTGCTTTCAACTCGTATAAATTACTTTCAAAAATTTCTCTGAATCACAAATCATTTCAACCACAATCCAGATAACATCTTCCTTTTTAGAGATAAAATAATCTTGATACGAAGTCTATAACAATTATACTTCTTAATCACTCCCGTACCATCACTGACTTTATTAGTCCTGAGTATACTTGATTATCGACTTTTATCTATTAGCAAATTGGCATCTGAATACGGATCCAAAATATCATGTAATGTACGCAATCACTAACGCATCCACTTTACGTAACTCCACATTTTATTACTTTTGGAATAAACAAACGTGTTACTACTGAGTCTCATCTATTCGCAACGTTCTTTCTTAGGACAATAATAATAACAAGAATCAAGCTCAACTTGAAATCCGACATCAGGAGTGATCTCATTCTAAACTCATTTAGATTACCCCACGCTGTCATATTTTCTGAGCTTCTCAGTCTCGCAAAGCAAACCTCGCTTTAGCATTTAATATAGTTATAATTAAACCATCATCAAATAAGATCACTCAAGTAACTCGTACTCACAAAAATAAACAAATATTTTCCATCCAGGTATTTGTAACTATAACTGCTTTCTCCATGACTAATCGATAACTACTCGAAATCTTTTAATATCTCAAATCATTTCCACTGTCTTAAACTCAGATCTTTCTGTGCCATTAGATACATTAAACTCTTGAGATCAGGGAACATGTGACAATCTTCGTCGAACAAACAATGTCATCAAATTCTCAATACCGACATAATATTGACCATCTTTAAATCACTAGTCGAACCTTTCTTTTTAATGTGACATTAACCATCTGAAAAACGGAACCATCACTTTACATTCTAGTAATAAAACACATACCAATCTGTTCGATAGTGCATCACTGAAATTCATAAATTCATTGCTTAATTCAATCTAAACTCGAAATTAGTGTAACACCCTTAGCCCATATCCGTCGCCAGATGAAGGTTAAGAGACATTACCGATCATAATACATAACTTATAGGTATGCAAAACATATTACAATTTGAAATTTTTAATTACATTAATATTCAATCTAAATCAAAGATTCAATATTATTTTCTCATTATTATTAACTTGACATAATTTAAAACATAATCTATGTATATTAAACAATTTAGCTATATACTGAACATGCATCAAATTAATAGCTTGATTAATAGAAAGCAAAACCAACATACATAATTCATGCGTACGTACATCAACAACATTATTAGAAACTATTTCCAATACTTTTCTTTTATTTATTTACATGGCATTACTTTATTTATATATATAGTTCATAAGTCAAACATTAAGGTTACCTTATACATACATTTAATAATTATAAACTCGTAAGTAGAAATAACTAGGCATAATCGAATGAAGCTTTTAAGGAAAATCATAATTTCGGCTTGATATAAATATATAACCATCACTTAAGATATGTAACATGTCTCATCGAACTCAAACATGTTTCATCATATAATCATGAATCAATTTCAGCCACAATAACCACTCAATGCAGAAACATGCATCATTTGTGATAATCTCAATCTGTTATTTAATCACAATATCTATTTCGGTAGAAGCTTTTAATATAACCGATTAAAACATATTACTTAATTCAACAGTCAATCACGTATGTAACCTTGTTATGACACAACATGGCCGAACATGCTTTTTACTCATATACATACTATGTGTTTTTACCTTAAATTAAACACCACACTTCACATTTTATTCCATACAAACAATTGACTAACTATTCATGGGACAATTTATGTATTACGATTTGCCTTACATAACTGAATTCCATTACTAGAAGCCATGAACATATCCATAGATTTCATCGCCGAAAATTACTAAAACTAAGTTCACTAAACATTACAATTAGAACATATAAGACTAAGACTAAACATGGTGATCAAATGCACTTATTCACTAAATAAATTAGTATAAAACACATTCAAAGCAGCTAAACATGCTTACGATAGATTTCTCTATATCTCATGCAAAGCCATTGACCAAATTCAACATTCGAACAAATAACTCACACTATATCCATTCATGGAACACAACATATTAATCAAAATGGACTTATACCATTATCAAACTAGAACCGAACACAATCATAGAAATAAGCCATGTTCGCATGGCCTTAATACAAAATCAAAGTTCAATATTGTCCAGGACACATTCCAGCCTATACATGCCATAATTCGAGTTTAACTTATAAAGGTACCAAAATAGCTGATAGTGTGATGAACTTTACTGACGGTCCTTGAGCTTGTAGCTTGACTCCAAAATCTATAAAATAGAAACAAATATACACAGTAAGCTATTATAGCTTAGTAAGTCATAAGAAAATAAACACTTTAATAATACAATAAACTTATCTTATTAACCCGAATTATAGTTTCATGACCAAAGCTTATCCTTAAACCCACTATAAGATATAATGGTACACTACTATATACCAATTCTTTTACCTTGATCGAATACTTACATAAAAAAATTAACCATCATCAATCAACATTTCGGGTCCAAAATGTCACCAAATAATTGAGCATGCTTACCATTAAAAAAAGTTCAAGAATCGATATGACATTGCGCACACAAAATCCTTATTTGGCCGAATACTCACCAAGGCACTTATCATATTAGTAACCAACTTTCAAAGGCAATAATCATATTAAAATTTTATACATATTCACCCAAATGCAAAATTTCAAATATCGAAATAATATTGCATATACATATATTAATTACATAATCGAAAATACCATATCATACTTACCTATGTATATAGGTTATTCATGACATACTAACTATTCATTTAGTAAGCCAAATACACATAGCATACACATTTTCTACTTTATTTGCACCATACAAGATTTATAATATATAGTCACGGTGTTTACGTAACTTACCTCAAGTAAATAACATATTAAATCATACCTGGTATATAGCACAATTAACACATTCAAGCTTGATTTACCCTTGCCCGATGAACCATTCAGAATTTGATAGGACACTCGGATAATCACACAAATTGTACACTACCAACGTCCCAGACATGGTCTTACATGTAATCACATATCGATGCTACTGTCCTAGACAGGGTCTTACTCGTAAACACATATCGGTATCACATATCGATGCCATGGTCTATATCGATGCCATGGTCTTACTCGTACACATAAATCAGAATCCTATGTCATGACATATGTATCCTAACTATTCTTAAGGTTCATACGGGGCTTTCGAACGTCGTAACTCGGTTGAAACAATTTTGGAAACATAGTAATTAAGCTAAATCATATTCAGCTATAGTTTAAATAAAATCATAAATTTCATTTCAGCATGTATATTTTGTATTTATTTTAAACTAAATACGTCTATTTGCTTATAAACTTACCTCGGACAATGGAAAACCGGTACGGATCTACTAGTCGACAATTTTCGTTTTTCCCTAGTCCAAATTTGATTTCTTTGGTTCTTGATCTAAACATATTCAAATTAAGCTCATTCAAACATATTTTCATTCAATTTAGTCCAAAATCACATAAATGAGCAAATTACCATTTTACCCCTGACATTTACAATTTTTACAATTTAGTCCCTATTGCACAAAACACAAAATATTCAAAATTTCAAGGTACCCATGTTTGGCCGAATATCCCTAGTGTTCATACAAGCCCATATTTTTTATTTATTTCACATTTTAGTCCCTCAAATTATTATTTTTGTAATTTAGTCCTAATTACTCAAAATCATCAAAAACTCCAATACAAAACTTGTTAATCTAAAACATTTCTTTCATATTTCATCATCAAACAACAAAAATCACAAGCTATCAACAATGGCACAACTCAAAATGTTCATGAAAATAAAAAATGTAAAAATTATCAAAAATCGAACAAAAATGAACTTTGATTGAGCTTGAATATTGGCCGAACCCTAGCTTGGTTTCTTTCTTTTTCTTTTGTTTATATTTGGCAAGAAAAATGAAGAAATAACATATATGTTGTCTTTATTTTATGTTTTATTATGTATAATATAACATATTATAAGTTAAAATTTAATTTACCAATATAACCTTAATGAATTAATGATAAAACCTTATAATGCAAGCCTAATACCGTCCAACTAACACGAAAGTGGGCTCTTTACAACATAAAGGTTCCCACTAAAGCATCCAATAACAAATAGGTCCCTTTTAGAAATAACCACCAAATTTTTATTTTACGCGATTAAGTCCTTTTATTAAATCGAACACCTAAACGACAAAATTAAATCACGAAAATTTCACAGACATAAATTCACACAGAATAAACACATAAAATAATTTTAAAATATTTTTCTGACTCGGATTCATGGTCCAGAAATGACCTTTCCGATTAGGGTCTAAGTCGGGCTGTTATAATTAGAGCTTTGGTTAATAATACCTTCAACTGTTTCAACTTTGGCAACATGCAACAGACCATTCAAATTTTCACATGCTATAACTTTATCAAGTAGAACAGCTTAATGATGATAATATTACTCGATTAGGACAATCCAATAAGCATATCTTTGTATCATACTTTCTAGAATACCTTTTCTTAATTCAGACTATCCATTTACAAACTCATGAATACACAAAATTTATTACCATACTCGAAGATACTTTAAATACACGTAACTCAATTCATACTTCCATTGACTAGTTCACTTTGACAAAACAACTGATTTGATTTCAACTGTCAAATAATATCATATCAAAATACTCTCTTCTTCATGCTGATAAAGCAACTCATTCACACAGTCTTTCAAATTTCTCTTAACATGTTAATCAAAGGTCTTGCAACCATATTAACTCAAGGAAACAGAATATTTGATTTAACACATTAACTTTAGTCAGGCTTACCTGAGGGAAGAGATCCATCATATAATTTTGAGCTTGTGCTCTCATTATTTATACCTTTTCCAAAGACAATTCCTTCCACGAAAATAAGAGAAATCTAGACACCAGAATCACCCCATTCCTATTGTTGAATCCAGGAATATAATCATAATAACCATAGTCACCACAGACTAAAGAACATACTTTAAAGATGAGTCATGTCCGATAATTTACACAATAAAGACGATAAGAAAACCCAAATATGATATCATAACAGAAATCAGAGAACATAACGCATAAGCAAATAATTATAAAGATCAGGATGATCCCCTAGAGAAAATCAAAAGAAAAACACTATTTATCAGCTCTAGACTTCCTTTGTAACAGAGATAATATATTTTCCATATATACACATAAGACAAAGCATCATCCAATAGAAATAGAAGAATAACCTCACATAAATTTTTACCATCGTCTTTTCCCCGACATAATAGAATAGAATCCCAAAGAGATAAGACAATGTCGATTTTAATTCAAACAGACTCACAGTGCTTTCATCTGACATTAGAGTTAGTCAACATACTCATACAATAAGATTTTCATCAGAAAGAAAACGATCATATAAACTCCTAAGGATAATTGAGTATATAGAACACCCGAAAAAGTCATCATAATTTACTCAATCACAACTATTACACACAAACATCTTTACAACTCAATTTTCATTTCTCTGACTAATTCTATTATCACGAACCCCATAGTATTCCATTCGTTAACGAAAACCAATTCGGGAGGAATTTCAGCAACATACCTTTAGACTTTATACCCAATTGAATCGAATAGCCAAGACAAATTTTCTTTTTTATCCATGACCTTACATGATCTATAGAATCTTTAAAACATTCCTATATTTCTTCCAAAACTGTATTCACTTTCCAAACTATTCTAATCTCTATATGCATTACCAATTATTTCACCACTGAACTCTTTAGTTTCATACTTGTGAACTTATTCAATATAATTCTCGTGAATTTTCATCATAGAGCAACACTGGTAAGGGGCTGAGGTCGTAAAGCCTCTAACTTGACTCTCATAAATACACACATATAACTTTGCGTTCATCATTAACATAACATCATCCTAATCATATAATTCACCTTAAACAAATTAACATACGTATTAATGCTACACAAACTTACCGGTTGCATTTATTCAAACAAGTGTACATAAATACACATTTCGTCAATTTTTGATTAACTTATTATATTCACGTAATCAAACAAGTCAGGTACATTGCATCATATGAATGCCAAACAAACATGGATGAGCTGATCATAACATAAACTTTCATCTCGTACATCATCGCATACACATCATAAACCTTTATTCATACCTTTATAAGCCTCAATTCATTATAAGTGTACTTTACTTAGATACTTTAGTATCAATATCAACATGGTCGGATGTAGCTCAGTTGGAGAGTATCTCTGTCGAAGCAAGATAGATCTCATCTGCGCCGGAAGACATCACACTATCACAGATTATTTGGCATGTATAGATAGAATTTCACATTACGCTAGGTTAGTCCGAGAATCGACTAAACCATAGCTCTGATACCACTAAATGTAACACCCCTCATCTGAGTCTGAGGCTAGGACAGGGTACGAGGCATTACCAAACTTAAACGTACACAATTATGTAAAAACAAGCCATAAAAAAATTTCATTCAAATTAAAGACATTCATTCATATTCATAATGTCCCTTATACGGGCTTATGAGGCCCCAAACCCACATCGGGGGTGGTTCAAGACTAAACTCAGAACTTACGAACTTTTTACAACATTCAGAAAATTTTCTAGTTTTTGAGAGTCACACGCCCGTGTGGGTAGGCCTTGTAGTCACACTCGCCCATGTGGCTCGGACACGTCCGTGTCCTCAGCACGTGTAACTCTTTGTTTATGATGTCAGCAATATTTTAAGGTCACACGGCCAAAACACACGCCCGTGTGCTAGACTGTGTCTTCCACAGGGCAGATACACAAGGCCATGTCTCTGTCAATGTGGCCAACACTTAGCCTATTTTCCAAGCCTTGGGCAACCTTAATCCCTCACACACTTATACAACATCAAAGGCATAGAACATGGTATCGAATTAAAGTTTAAACCTCCTCAATTAACTTACAAACATAACATTTGCATGTCATCATGCTTGTGTTCCTCATACTCATTTGACCTTATCTATTATAATACCACTTATACTTTTATACCACGGTTATCATCATACTAATTAACTTCAACTTAATTATAGAAAAAAAGTATAACCACATCGCACAAGATCTCGGTACATATAAGCACATGATCACATTTCAGGTATTAGCACATTGCACATGGATAAATAGGTTTACAAACCCATAACCAATATAAGTCACATTTCAGGGCTATATACACTTAAATCATTATAGGCCAATAAATTTGGCCAAACCATTAAACACATAACACAAAGGACTAAGTCTGTATACATGCCACTCACTTGAAAAGACTTAAGGTTTATCGATCCCAAAATTGATAATTTGATAGTGTGATGCTGCCTCTGACGATCTCCAACCCAGAGCTAACCTAGCAACACTAAAGAAATGAAAAGGAAGGGGTAATCTATATAGCTTAGTAAGTTCGTATGAAAATAATAAGCAATTTATTAACATGCTTCTACCAATTCTCACATCATGATCTCAAGGTAAAACAATCATAATTGCACTTTTTACATATGTTCATGTCAAACTATTTACTCGCGTTATAGTCACTAAATTATTAATATCTTGAGCTACAGAATTCTAAATTAAGATCCGTTAAAAGAATTTGAAACTAGACTCATATATATTTCTACTATAAAATGTTCAGAATTTATGGATTAGCCAATAAGTATAGTTTATTCTTCAAATTTACCTCTATTCTGCTATTTGATAGCTTCGACCTTTCTTTACTAAAAATTAATTATATCCTAGTACGGAATTTGAATGATGTTCCCGTCTATTTCTATTGAAAATAGACTTATTAAAAATTTTATTCATACAAAATTTAACGAATAATTATTTTCATACAATTTTAATGATTTTCCAAAGTTAAGACAGGGGCGCCCAAAATCACTTTGACCCTGTCTCACAAAAATTCAAATATCTCATAATATGAAATTCTTTTGCTTACAACGTTTCTCTATGTGAAACTAGACTCAATAAGCTTTAATTTTATATTTTATTCAACCTCAAACTCAATTTCCACAATTTTTGGTAAATTTTCAAAGTCTGACAGTTGTTGTTGTCCAAAACTATTTTAGTGTAAAGCGATGATGCTAAGTTTATAACACCTTTACAAATCATTTCCACCATCATGGTAAAAATACATTTTTTTATACATCAAAAGCCTAGACCCATAATTACAAGGTCATCACAATTTCGATCTCATAAGCATGACTTAATTATTTGCATCCTTACCAAAAGTGCATCATAAATCGAAATCATTTCTCATGAGTTTTGCGTACATACTTATACCACTTCGTAACATAATCATTCATTATCACAACTTTGATATAATCTTTGAATTACCCGTTGAACCACTTGGAATACTAAAGGATACTCGTAAATCTCATACACATTAAAAGATACCAATACCATGTCCCAGACGTGGTCTTACATGGGATCTCGCATCGATGCCAACAGTCTAGCTATGGTCTTACATGGTCCCAGACATGGTCTTATACGAGACCTCATGTCGATGCCAATGCCATATCCCAAATATGGTCTTGCATGGGATCTCATACTAATATCGATGCCATGTCCTAAACGAGGTTTTATATGGGATCTCTTATCGAGGCCGATGCCATATCCCAAATATGGTCTTACATGAGATCTCAATATTCACATGTCGTGATATTCGTATCTTAGCTATTCCTAAGGTTCAACCAGGATTTCTAATACACCAACTTTCGTCGAGTCATCATTGAGACATCATGAATCAATTTCATAAAGCCGAATACATATACATATACATTTCATATAATATTTAAGCATTAAACATATAATAGTAACATGTTGCACTATTTTCATACAAACTTACCTCGATACTAAAAATGGCGAAAAGAGACCTAACCATCAATTTCTCGTTTTTCCCCCATTTTAGGTCTGAACCTCGTTTTCTTTGATCTATAATATCGCATTTAGTCTATTTATTAGTCACATTATTCAATGTGATCCAAAAATCATACTATGGAAAAATTACATTTTTGCCCCTAAAGTTCCACATATTTACACTTTTGCCCCTAGGCTCGTAAACTGATTTTCATTCAATTTCTTTGTTCATTAAGCCTATCCGAATTATTTTCATAAGTATAGCAGCCCATAATTTTCACTAAATCACACTTTTATGAAAAGTTGTATAACTTTTACAAATTAGTCCTTTTGAGCGTTTTCACCTAAAACTACTTAGCAAAAGTCATTTAAGACAACAAACATTCATATTCCTCTCTTAAACATCAAAATACACACATGTAGCACATGGGTAAATTTTTAAACATCAACCCTAGCTCAAATAAATGGTAGAAATAGATAGATTTTGTTACGGGGACTGCCAAAACATAAAAATCATTAAAAATGGGGCTAGAATGGACTTACAATCGAACTCGGAAGCTTGAAAAACCCTAGACATGGTTTCTCCATGCAACTTTCAGCCATAGCTTGAAGATGGACAAAAATTGGCTTTTAATTTTGTTTTTAATTCATTTTAATTACTAAATAACCAAAATGCCCCTAACTTAAAAATATTCTATTTCACCTATTTCATGTCCAGTTTTAACCAAAAAATTAACTAATAATCTAATTACCATATAAGGACGTCCAATTTAAAATTTCATAACAATTGGACACCTCTAGCATGTAGAACTCAACTTTTTCACTTTTTACGATATAGTCCTTTTAACTAAATTGAGTGCCCAAACGTCAAAATTTTCAAACAAAATTTTCAAAAAATCATTTCGTGAAACTGTAGACCATAAAAATATAAAAAAAAATAATTTTCTTACGTCAGATTTGTGGTCTCGAAACCACTGTTCCAACTAGGCCCAAAATTAGGCTATTACAACTGAGTCTAGTGCTTGGGATAATTTAAAGATAATTAAGAGAGGAGTGATGGTTAAATATAGCAAAGGTTCAAATAAAATTTGGCCATATAGTCTTGAAGTTGGGTTTCAAAGGATAAAATTCATCATGGTTGGCTTGAAAGGCTCAAACGTTCAAACAAAAGTTGCCTAAACCATTTTCAACTTCCCATGCTTCATAGGATTTCGCCTCAAGAAACTACTAAGTCAGTTCTAGAGAGTTAACATGAACGATTTCCTCATTGTTAAAAGTGAATAGACACTATACACCAGGTATGAGTCTAGAAAAAAAGAGGTGAGTCAATTTGACTGCTTATGTAACACCCCAAACCCAGCCTAGACGTTACGGCCGAATCTGGTGATGTCACATTGAAGTGTTTTCCGTAAAGTGTTATATTAATGAAAACACTTACTATATATTTAATCTCTTTGTGTGTTTCTAAGCCATGTCATTCATTTCAAAACTTGTGTCACTATCCAAAAAGTATTTACTTTAAAATCGGTATTCATTTCCAAAAATATCATTTTATAGTGGAACCTTTTTAAAACAGTTGCGTACTTGCGTTTACTTTGTAAAAACATTGTTTCTATTGAAAACTCGAGTTTTCCTATCACTAGCAGTTATAAACCAATGCAAATAAAAATCCCCAATTAAAAATAAAATCAATAGAGGCCTTATTACAACAAAAATACCCCAAAATAAAATTATAATTTAAAATTTTAATATGGAATTACGCGCGGTAATGTGGCCACCTTCGAGTCCCTCACAACACCGACCTACCTAAGCCTAAGGATTACCTGTACAAATGAATAGATGGGTGAGTTTATGAAAACTCAGTGTGTAATCCCATATAAGCAAATAGCCAGAAAACAAGCACAGTTCGGGCCTAAGCCCTTTTTAGTAACAGTGACAATATCAGTTTGGGCTTTAGCCCATCTCAATATAGAAATAGTCATGTGCTTGGGTCTTGGACCATTACAATAACAATAATTAGTGCAGTAACAGTAATCAGTGCAATAACAATATACAAGTCCTACCCATCCAGCCTCTACACTCTATCTTCGTCCAACCCTACACTCCATATGGGGATATAATCAACCCACCCATCCCTACACTCCAAAATTAGCACCGGTTGCGGTACTAAGCAATAATATGCAGCTGGGCTGGCAGTAATTTAGGCACGAAGCCTTTCAGTACAGTTCCTCCGATCAGTATAAACCCATCCCCATGCAATGCATCATATAGTCATGTCCTGTCATATCATAAAATCATACATGTATCCATTACAGTTTAAATAACATGCTAAAATACGGTCATACATGCACATATATGTATACATCGCATAAGGAAAAACAGTCATCTTACCATATAAGGGCAAAATAGTCATTTTACCACATAAGGGCAAAATAGTCATTTTACTACATAAGGGCAAAAAAGTCATTTTACCACATAAGGGCAAAACAGTCATTTTACCACATTAAGGCAAAATAGTCACTATACCACATAAGAGCAAAGTAGTCATTTTACCGCATATGGGCAAAATAGTCATTTTACCACAAAAGGGCAAAATAATCATTTTACCATACAAGGGCAAAACAATCATTTTACCACATAAGGGCAAAATAATCATTTTACCAGATAAGGGCAAAATAGTCATTTATCAATTTGGGGTCCAGGCACACTTACCGACCCCACAGTAGGTCCACAGTCATCTCGTGCGTTCCATGCAACCTTAATAGTCATACAGTGAAAATTGGCCCATAGCCCATATTACGGGCCCATGTGGGCCCACACTCCCGTGTGGTCCACATAGCCCAGAAATGGCCTTAGCCGTGTGGATACATAGCCTAGCCCAATATTCTTCCCCACGTACATGTGGTTCACTCGAGTGGGGCCCACATGCTCGTAGGGCCCACACGGCCTAGTTCGGCCCAACATGGCCTAAAATGGGCTCGACCCATGAAATCGCTCATGGATGGCCTCAATGTTCATACGCCCATGTGTAGGCATTCGGACTACCACACAAGCAAGCGCACGCCCGTGTATCATCAACGATCACTTATGTCGGCTTTTGCCAATTTACGATTAGGACAGTGTTATTACACACCTGAAATATTATTTTATGCTAACACCACCATGCTCACTCCGACACCCTAAAAACGTCAAGCTAAAGTTTAGTTCAGGTTTATTCATGATCGAAATGCGGTAGTGAAATTGGAAACAACAACAATTACTCAAAGTTCACTTACCCTTAACACTTCAACGATCCAACAACCAAAACGGTGTTATAACGGCCCCGTTTCACCCAAAATTCCTTGCTGTCAAACAGAGATTAACCCTGTAGTTACTCACATTTAACAAATAATTACCCAAAATTTGATGGGGGTAAAACCAATTATAATCACAAAAATCTTTTACCTTCAGTCTATCAATAGAGATCCTAAATACTCAAAACGTTGAAGACCTCTAGTCAGCCTCTCGATTAACACCTAACATCAAACGAACACTTTCTTTAATACTTGATCAAAACAAAACTATAGATTAACCGAAATTAAACTTACCGTGTGCGCAAGACTCAAAGTTGCACCGAAAGACTATATGAATAAAGAGAATAAAGTGGAAGGTGGTGTGACAAGAACCGAAATTCGACAGTAAGGTGGGGAAGAAAACAATAGAGAAAAAAAACGAAAGGAAAAGAAAAGATAGAGAGAGGACGAACAATCAGTAGAGAGAAAATACTACTTAAAAAAAACAACAACACAATTGACATCAACAAGCTAGGAATAGTCACCAAAAGAAAAGAAAGGAGAAATGGAAGCTAAAGAGGAGATTCAACCGAGAGAATGAATTCCAAAACGTCAAAAATTAGGAACAACCGAACTTTGTGTGAATAAATTCAGAAATGCCTAAAATTGTGGTGACTTTTCTCATTAAAACTCTTATTAACCTTCCTCAAGAACTCCACCTCTTGAAGTTTCAATTTAACTAGGACACCACCACACCACCGGCCAAACAGCAAAATAAAAAACACTCATGCACGCCCAAGGACTCAAACCCAAGACCACTTGCGTTTTGACACCCCACTTAACCACCAGCCCAACAGACCCATTCTGATATGAAATACTCATATTTATTTAAAAGCCTACTAACGAGAGACATAGTTTATTCATATAAAAACAATTTTTTTGCACAAGCCAAGGCTTGAACGTAAGACTTCTCAGACACTTCCCAGAACACTTAACCATTGAAACAAATACAGAGTTGTGTCACTTCCTTGCTCAACTAAACATTTATAGGCAGCCTCCTAACTATTCCCATGCTCAAGGCCTAATACTTTCAGGCCCAAAATTCGGGGCGTTACAACTTAAGTACCGAGCTCTCTCTAAATTCAATCCTAGACATGTATATATCTATTGCCACACTTTATAATTTACGACTTGTTTATTTTTATTAATGATTTCCACCTCTTGTTTTATTATGCAAAAATAAAAATTTCTAATTAAACTTAATCCCAAAATAACCTAAGAATAAAATAAAATAAAGTCAAGATCCCCCTTTTTGTTTTATTTGCAAATCCTTCCGAATTCGACTCATCTTTTGTTCCATCATCTTTGTTTTTGCATGAATCGCTTCGCTCTTTCTTCGATAGTGGACACCATGGTTCAAATATGAAATCTGGAAACTCAAGCACAAAATAAACGGGCTATTGTATATTTTCGTAAGAGCTCTTCTCATTGAGTCATCCCTTATTTTTTAATATCTTCAGTAAGCTTGTTGTTGCCATTGCATATGATGCATTATGTCCATCAACTTTGATAGCTCATCTCGAAGATCTAGGCTAGGTGATGGAGTTCTGAACATTGAAGTTGCGACATCAGGTTTAGTTTCTAGTTCCATTGGTTCTGCCTTATCAGGGATTTCAACTAATTGCATCGGTTCGATCTCTGTGGAATCTACTTCTTCTTCTTCAGGATCCTTATTTTCTTCAACTCATTGCTGTAGAATAGAGTCTCCAGCTATTCAGTAGAAGTCCCAACCTGTGATTGTGCCCTGGCTATAACCTATCTTGTTTACGTTTGACAGAAGTTTAGCTTTCAAGCACAAAATTGTTACCATAAAAGGAAAGTAAGCTGGGCCAGAACTTCTAGCCGTACAATTTTGCATTTCTCTTAGAATGATTTTTCCCACATCAATGGCTTTTCCAGTTAAAATCGAGTATAATAAGACCATTCGCTCTAATAAATTTTTGTCCCATGTGAAATAGGCATAAGGCTCAATCGAATGAAATAGAGCCATACCTTCGCGAGTGGTGTCAAATATTCTCTTCGACAAGTGTGAATTCCTTGCTTTGACACAACCCACTTGGAATTTGGAACTATAAGTTCCTCGAGAGTTTCTTGCAGATTTTCAAGCTGAATATTGCTCATCAAGGAAGAATATTTGTCGTTTTCAAAATATAAAGAATTCTTAGCATTTGAGGATATTGGTACTTTGATTCTGCGAACAGAAACTTCCGTCAACTCACTAGGTCTTTTCTCACAAAACAACTCCCAATTGAGAGTTTCAGCAACCTGACGAATGAGCACCATGAATCAATATAATTGTTTTTTTTTTAGTTTAAAGTATTTCTGTGGATGCATCTGTTGATTCTTGAAAATACTTTCGTATCTCGCTTTGGCTTCGTCATAGAGGAAAACTTTTTTGATTCGTCAATTTGGGCAGAGGCACGAGTTACGAGTTCTCTAGCAAGGCATGATTAACCTAAACATAAGATGGAAACAATCTTTCTCAAAAATTTAATTAGTATAAACTATTAATAATTTAATAAATTAAATAATTAAATAAAATTAAAATTTAGGAGAAAAATTTGCCTTACCACCCTTCTTATAAAAATTAAGAACTCCTAAAAAAATAATTATTGTAACACCCCTAACTCGTATCCATTGTCGGAGTAGCGTTACGAGGCATTACCTATCAACATACAACATTTAGCTTACATTTATTAACCTTAAGCATTTATTCTCATATCATTCAAAACAATCACGATGTCCCTTATAAGGGCCTGCGAGGCTTAAACATGCTTTAGAAGTGGTTCGAGACTAAACCGGTAACATTCAAAAATTATGGAAAAACCTAGAAATTTTTCAATCATACAAGGTTCACATGCCCATGTGAACAGCCAATGTGCCTCACACTGCTAGTAGACACGTCCATGTCTTAGCCCGTGTGAAAACAGGGCATACGTGACACCCCTAATTTGACCCTAGTCGGGAAGTGGTTTCGGGACCGCTAAACCGAGTTGCTGAAATAATTGAATATAATATTTTATGTCTATTATATGTATATATGCATGTGTGAAAATTTCATGTTTGAATTTTGTTAATTGTAAGTGAATTTTATTAAATAGGACTTATGTGAGAAAAATTAGAAATGTGCTAGGCAAATGTGAAGTGGCCTATTAATGCATGTTATGAAAATGATGGGTTTGCATGTCAACTTACCCAAAATTTGAGCTACTGGCCGGCCATGCTATGGGTGGAAACATGTTGGGAACATGTTTGCCTAGTGTCTTATGTTAGAAAGAATAAATAAAGGGTTAGTAATTAAGTAATGAAAAGGGAGGGGTGATGAAAACAAAGTTGTCTCATCCATCCCCCACCATCATTTGCCGTAACTAGACAAAGAAAAGAAAAAAAAAGAGAAAGGGTGTTCATCCTTTAACACCTTGGCCGAAAATTTGAAGGAGGAAGGAGAGGCGTCCAACAAGGGAAAGGAAAAAGTGATCGAATAGCCGCCGAAATTGTTCGACCACATCCGAGGTAAGTTTTAAGTGATTAAACGTTGAGTAAATTCAATTATAATAGGACATGATGAGTTGATTTAATAAGATATGATGTGGCCATGATATGTTCTAAGCTCAAATGGTAAGTTCTTAAGTGTTTGAGCTTGGGAATTCAAGGGTAATTTGAAATAGTCTGCTTAGGACAGCAGCAGTAACGTGATTTTAGAAAATCACCATAAATTTATGGATTTGAATTAGAGGCTGAATGAGACATGAAATTAAAGCTTAATGAGTCTAGTTTCTTATAAAAGAAACCGTGTAAGCAAAGGAATTTCCGATAATGAGATACTTAAAGTTGTGTGAGACAGCGCAGAATAACACTGTAATCCTCTGTTCTGTTTTAGAAAATCATTATAAATTGTAAAAAAATGGTTATAAGATAAAATTTATATGCTTAGACTCCTTAATGATTCTAGTTTCAAATGAAATCAAATACAACACATTTTGAATTCAGTAAAATGAGAAATTGATTCGTAGTGAAGAGTGGTCAGATTAGTCAAACAGTGAAACAGGGGAAACTTTAAGAAAAATATGGTATTGATTGGCCAAACCTAAAATTCTGGAAATTTTATGGATGGAAGATATACGAGTCTAAATTCAGGAAAAATTAACGCAAAGTGATTTGGAGTTTTGTAACTCCAGTCATAAATAATTTAGTGACTATTGCTCAGGAAAAACAGCTTGTGCTGAATTTGAGATTATGTTGTGAACCTTGATAAACTTGTTTTAGTTGCTCACAAGCTATTGATTAAACCCATACTTGAATTCTAAATCGTGATATTGTAGGTTTATGAGTATTCGAATATGAAATGATAGTATGGCCTAATGGCCGATGTGATGAATGTGAAAGTGTATATATGTGATAAGGCCTAATGGCCGATGTGATGAATGTGAAAGTGCATATATGTGATAATGCCTAATGGCCGATGTGATGAATGTGAAAGTGTATATATGTGATAAGGCCAAATGGCCGATGTGATGAATGTGAAAGTGTATATATGTGATAATGCCTAATGGCCGATGTGATGAATGTGAAAGTGTATATATGTGATAATGCCTAATGGCCGATGTGATGAATGTGAAAGTGTATATATGTGATAAGGCCTAATGGCCGATGTGATGAATGTGAAAGTGTATATATATGTGATAGGGCCTAATGGCCGATGTGATGAATGTGAAAGTGTATATATATGTGATAGGGCCTAATGGCCGATGTGATGAATGTGAAGTGTATATATATGTGATAGGGCCTAATGGCCGATGTGATGAATGTGAAAGTGTATATATATGTGATAGGGCCTAATGGCCGATGTGATGAATGTGATAAGTCCCGAAGGCATTTGTGTCAGTACTATATCCGGGTTAAAACCCCGCAGGCTTTATGCGAGAATATTATCACTGATTAATGTCCGTAAGCTTCGTGCTCGTACTATATCCGAGCTCTAAAGACCCGATGACTACGTGTGGGGATTTTGTCCGGGTAAGACCCGATAACTTCGGGTGGAGATTATGTCCGGGTAAGACTTCGTAATAAGAATTGCTTATAAATATATTCAATGCGAAAGGTTAAACAGGTATGTACTCTAAGTTTATATGTGAGCTTGATTTGCACTAAATCATAAGGTAGTTATGTGACGCATACGAGAGCAATCTATGAGACTATTCCTATGATTATGTGACATCGGATCAGAGTGAGAGGTTATGTGAAATCATACGATATATCTATGTCACATGAGCTCACTATTATGTGAAAGTTTATCTGCCTATTGTATATGATGAGATGTGCATATTCGGTAAAGGGATGGTATGCCCGAAGGAAGAGGGAAATAAAAATACGAACTACTATGTTATAATTTGATTGTTATCTGTTGACACTACTTAAAACTTACTAAGCATTGTAATGGTTACTCCGTTTACTCTGTTTCCTCTGTTTTATAGATCTCATTGCGAAGCTACAGGCTCGGGGATCATCAGTAACTAGTCACACTATCACTATCCACTGTTTGGTACTGCTATGTTTTGGATTATCTTATGGCATGTATAAAATAGACTAGTGGCGGAAGAATATTTTGGTTAATGTATATAGCCATGCGAAAATGGCTTATATATGTTTGAGCATAATGTTATAATCATTTGGTATGGAATGGTTAATCACTATCATAATTTGTGCTATTTATGCTAAATGGGCTAGTTGAATCATGGAAACTATGAAATAGGTAAAGTCTACCTTAAAGGCAGATGCTGGCAGCAGCAGTGATGTAGATTTGGGAAAATCACTAAAAATATTAGGATTGGAATTAAATAATGAATAAATTATGTAAATGAACCTTGATGAATCTATTTTCATATGAAAGTAACGAAACGATCATATGGACAGTATGTTAAGAGATATTCAGGTTCTCGTGAGACAGGCCCAGAACGGTTTCTGGATTCCCTGTTCCGAGTTTGGAAATTCATTATAAATTAACCAGTGATAATTAGGAGTCATGCCATATATGTATAGATTTGTCTTTTAGTTTAGTTTCTATAGAAACAAACGGCATCAGTATTGAAGCTCTGTGCAGGGAGATATCCAAGTTGTAATGCGCAAAGGTCAGTGTAGTCAATCCCTGTAACATGGGAGACTTTGACTAATAAACTGTACTAGTTGGCCTGACCAAAAATTCTAGAAAAAAATATGTAGATGGGCATATGAGTTTAGTTTCAGGGAAAATTTACGGAACTGTATTTCGAGTTTCAGAACTCAAGATATAATTTTTAAATCGACTAGTACGCAGACTGGCAGCTTGTCTGGGAAATTTTTTTAAGTGGTTTGAAGTCTGTTAACACCTCGTGTTCGACTCCGGCGACGGCCTCGGGTTTGGGGTGTTACATTTGATTGGTATCAGAGCTACGGTTTAGTCGATTCTAGGACTAACGTAGCACGCGTGAGACTATTTATACATGCCATAAAGTGATAAAATGATAGTGTGATGATTTTTGGCTATTAAAATGTGTTTGCTATATTGTAATGAATCTTGATCCCGATCGAGCTGTAGCAAGCTTCTGACTATGAGAATTTGCGATATAACTTCATTTAGATATGCCTAAATTATTAAGTTGATCAGGTACGTATCATGTTCTCGTATTTGAATTTCGATTTGGATTGAATTATAAGGGTATAAGTGATGCAATTTTGAAGGAGTGTTATGACTATAAATGTGATTTTTGTATGTGGCTATGGAACTGGAAGTTGAATGGTCGATAAGCATGTTGTGTTTGTATTCAAGTAATGTAAATGATATACTAATGTGTATTTCTATATTTGTATATGTATGTAGAGACGAAATTGTCGAATGTAAAAAGGCAGTGAAGCGTATAGAGTGGTTGGTTTTCAGCACTAAGTGTGCGGGCAAGAAGTGTTCACGGATGTGAGATTGGCACTAAGTGTGCGGGCAATAAGTGTTCACGGTTGTGAGATTGGCACTAAGTGTGCGAGTTTAAAGTACATGGCACTAAGTGTGCGTGGTTGATTATTAAGCACTATGTGTGTGAACCCACTATATATATATTTTCTATCAATTATTTATATTAAGGGTGCGACCTTACCAAGTCGATTTCAGACAGCGGAAAGGGGTAAGTTCTTGAGTAATAGAGCTTAAATTATGATTTGATTAGATCATGCTTTAAGCAAATCAAAATCATGCTCTTTGTGTGTGGCTATTGAGCCGAAATTGCAGGAATGATAAGTGTCTTGTGTTTGAGTTTTGCTAATGAAAATGAAATACGAATGTGTCATGATTTATTGTTAAATGTGCATGGTTATTCGAATGATGTCCGGGCTAAGTCCCGAAGGCTTTGTGCTAAGTGACCATATCCGGACTAAGATCCGAAGGCATTGGTGCGAGTTACTAAATCCGGGCTAAGTCCCGAAGAGCATTCATGCTAGTGATGTATCGGGCTAAGTTCCGAAGAGCATTCATGCTAGTGATATATCCGGGCTAAGTCCCGAGGAGCATTCGTGCTAGTGATGTATCCGGGCTAAGTTCCGAAGAGCATTCGTGCTAGTGATATATCCGTGCTAAACCCCAAAGAGCATTCGTGCTGGTGTTATATCCGGGCTAGGTCCCGAAGAGTAATCATGCTGGTGACGTGTATTCGGGCCTTCGTGCCTAGTAGGCTTCGTGCCGGTAATTTGAGCAAAGTTTAAGTGCTCATTACTATACGAATTCAAATTTAAATGAGACGATATGTTTAAAAGTGTACATACATGATGTTTATAGACTTGGTTAAGTCATTTCAATGTGTATTAACGAATGAATAAGATCACTATGTATGTGAATGATTAGAGGCACTGTGTGTGTGCGAATTCCTTTAACCGAGCACTATGAGTGCGAGATCGGTCAGTGGGCACTAAGTGTGTGAAGTGGAGTTCATGTAAGACCTCGTTTGGGACGAAGGCATTGATTTGAGATAGTGTGTAAGACCATGTCTGGGACATGGCATCGGCTCGATATGTGAGAATATGTAAGACCATATCTAGGATATGGCATTGGAAGAGCTATATGTGCTATTGCTGAATGGACACTATTTTGTTAATCTTGTTCAAGAAATTATTTTGATTAAGTTTCGACATTCGAAAGTTTGAAAGAATTTTTGATGAATGTTGATAATTTTGGATATACGAGTTATGCGCTAGAATAAATCTCATGCTAGTGTATTATATTAGGCTTTATGCCTATTCTACTGTATACGGGTAACGTTAACTATGATTGAATGTGCTAAATGAACTAAATGTTCAGGTACGTGGAAGTTGACTTTTCTTTGGAAATGAGTTTAGTTGAATATTGAGATGTGATAAAGTTATAAAGGATATTTATTGGGATGTTTGAGTATATGTGTACTTTCGGTTAGGTTACAGCTTATTCATGAATGAAAATGTGGGTTACAAATATGTGGGTTGATGATGTGAATTATACATGTTAATATGTGCTCAATATGTGTTTGAAATGCATTTGTGAATTAAGTTAAGTGATTATTGCTTATGAAATCAAGAAAATGAGATATATGTGCATACTTGTAGAAATGTTTATGTATTTGTTTTAAGATAAGAAATGATTTTATGGATCGATGCGAAATCAGTAATGAATTACAATTGCTATCGATGAGCTAATGTTTATATGGATATAATTCAATAAGAGGACGTTATCCTAAACTATGCATCGGTAGAAATTTTCGAGGACGAAAATCCCTAAAGGGGGAAGAGTTGTCACACCCCTAATTTGACCCTAGTCGGGAAGTGGTTTCGGGACCGCTAAACCGAGTTACAGAAATAATTGAATATAATATTTTATGTCTATTATATGTATATATGCATGTGTGAAAATTTCATGTTTGAATTTTGTTAATTGTAAGTGAATTTTATTAAATAGGACTTATGTGAGAAAAATTAGAAATGTGCTAGGCAAATGTGAAGTGGCCTATTAATGCATGTTATGAAATGATGGGTTTGCATGTCAAATTACCCAAAATTTGAGCTAGTGGCCGGCCATGCTATGGGTGGAAACATGTTGGGAACATGTTGGCCTAGTGTCTTATGTTAGAAAGAATAAATAAAGGGTTAGTAATTAAGTAATGAAAAGGGAGGGGTGATGAAAACAAAGTTGTCTCATCCATCCCCCCCATCATTTGCCGTAACTAGACAAAGAAAAGAAAAAAAAAAGAGAAAGGGTGTTCATCCTTTAACACCTTGGCCGAAAATTTGAAGGAGGAAGGAAGAAGAAAGGTTGAAGAGATTCGGCCATGCATGTAACTAGACTAAGG
The DNA here is from genome assembly GCF_007990345.1 of Gossypium hirsutum. Classification (NCBI taxonomy): domain Eukaryota; kingdom Viridiplantae; phylum Streptophyta; class Magnoliopsida; order Malvales; family Malvaceae; genus Gossypium; species Gossypium hirsutum. The sequence goes on from NC_053430.1 coordinate 69,452,494, forward strand.
TATGTTTGATGATGTTCCATGAGATGCATGCATGTTTTAGTTGTTAGTTTGAGTTCTACCTAGCCCATGGTCTAAATCTTGCTATGTGATGGAGATGATATTCGGCCATGGGTGTTGTCTTTCTTGGTTGGTGTTTTGATGTTGTGGTGATGAGGCATGAAGATGATTGAGCTTGAGTGTTTAATAAAAGGTTTGGATGTGAGAGTGTGTGAGGAGTAGAAATGAGGGTCTTAGCAACTTCATGAAGGTTCGGCCATGGTGCTTCAATATTGCACTTGTGTTTAACCCTAGGATTAATTAGTTATATGGTTAGTATGGGTATGGGTGACCGAATATGAGAGCATGAATAATGGAGAGTTGGTGAATCGATATGTGGTAAATGTTAAGTGTTAAATGAGATAGAAATGATAGATTAATGTTGCGCATTCGGCTATAGTTAGGCATGTTGATGATCTTATCTTGACTTAGATAACTAGGCATAAAGGGTGGTAATGAGGTTGAGGTTGTTGATGGTATTGGGTAACAATGAACATTCGCATCACTGGGAGCTTATGTATGTTGAGTTTAAAATTAGCAAAGGTGATTACCGAATGTCCAAGTATGCATATGCATGTGTGATTAGATTATTGATAGTATGGTAATTGCATGAGGTTATTAGCCGAATAGATAAGAACATAAAGTAGCAAGATGAAATTTTACCATGTCGTTTCGTATGTCATAAAATCATTAAAATGTGGATACCAAATATGTAGCAAAGCGGTTAAATGAGTTAATTATTTGTTAAGCTCAAGACTCTAAAGGAGAGGCGTCCAACAAGGAAAGGAAAAAGTGATCGAATAGCCGCCGAAATTGTTCGACCACATCCGAGGTAAGTTTTAAGTGATTAAACATTGAGTAAATTCAATATAATAGGACATGATGAGTTGATTTAATAAGATATGATGTGGCCATGATATGTTCTAAGCTCAAATGGTAAGTTCTTAAGTGTTGAGCTTGGGAATTCAAGGTAATGAAATAGCTTAGGACAGCAGCAGTAACGTGACTTTAGAAAATCACCATAAATTTATGGATTTGAATTAGAGGGTGAATGGGACATGAAATTAAAGCTTAATGAGTCTAGTTTCTTATAAAAGAAACCGTGTAAGCAAAGGATTTTCCGATAACGAGATACTTAAAGTTGTGTGAGACAGCGCAGAATAACACTGTAATCCTCTGTTCTGTATTAGAAAATCATTATAAATTGTAAAAAAATGGTTATAAGATAAAATTTATATGCTTAGACTCCTTAATGAGTATAGTTTCAAATGAAATCAAATACAACACATTTTGAATTCAGTAAAATGAGAAATTGATTCGTAGTGAAGAGTGGTCAGATTAGTCAAACAGTGAAACAGGGGAAACTTTAAGAAAAATATGGTATTGATTGGCCAAACCTAAAATTCTGGAAATTTTATGGATGGAAGATATACGAACTATATTCCGGAAAAATTAACGGAAAGTGATTTGGAGTTTGGTAGCTCCAGTCATAAATAATTAGTGACTATGCTCAGGAAAAACAGCTTGTGCTGAATTGAGATTATGTTTGACCTTATAAACTTGTTTTAGTTTTCACAACTATTGATTAACCCATACTTAATTTCTTATTTAATTGTTTGTATATTTTTTATATGTTTTATGTATTTGTATTTCGAAATAAATAAAATAGATTAGTATTGGACCTAATCCGATGGTGATGGGAATTGTGATAAGTGTGTATAATAGTGATAAGGCCTAATGCCGATTGTGATTGATATTT